>NC_057814.1:177229768-177265371 GCF_018294505.1 Triticum aestivum
GCGCGAGGAGGAAGGCGCCGGCTCGGGCTCGCGGGCCGGGAGGGCTCCCCGCGGGCTCGGGCGGGCCGGCGGCGACGGCGAAGGCGGCAGTGACACGTGGCGGCGGCGGTGGGAGTGGACGCGTCCGGCTTCGCCCGGACGTGTCCGGCGGCGGAGAGGGAGCGGGTCTAGGGTTTAGTCTGCGTTCATTTTCGGGAGGGCTCACATATAAATAGGTAGAGGGAGTTAGGAGAGTCCAAATGAGGTGCGGTTTTCGCCCACACGATCGTGATCGAACGACCTACAGCATGGAAGAGAGGTTGGTGGGTTTTGGGCTGGTTTTTGAGGGGGGTTTGCTGCAACACACAAATGGACATTGCGGATGCCCGGTTAACCGTTGGAGTACCAAACGACCTCCAAATGGAACGAAACTTGACCGGTGGCCTACCGGTGGTATACTAAGGCCACTTGACAAGCCTCGGCCCATTCCGAGAATATTTGACACCCGCTCACGAAAGAAAGCGCCGGATTGCAAAACGGACAACGGGGAAAATGCTCGGATGCATGAGACAAACACGTATGCAAATGCAATGCACATGATGGCATGATATGAAATGCATGACATGAACAAAATACAAAACGACAAGCAAAACCCGACCACTAAGGGAATATCATAGCACATAGCCGAAAATGGCAACAGTCGGAGTTACAAATATGGCAAGTTACATGCGGGGTGTTACAACCCACCACGGCTACAACGTCCACAAGATGCCAGGGAGCTGCGGCGTCATCACGGTCCCGTGTGAAGAGAGAGATGCGGTACCACCTCAGGGCCTGCGCCCATGGATGGGGCCCCTCCCTCCCTCGCATAGGAAGGTGCGCCCGATACCCTCCTCAGGCTGGGCTCAGGGGCTCTCTCCTGCAGGGCCTCAGACCTAGCAAACATCACGAGGGAGGCGCTCGGGCACCATGTGGAGGCCTGATACGTCTCCATCATATCTAATTTTCCAAACACTTTTGCCCTTGTTTTGGACTCTAACTTGCATGATTTGAATGGAACTAACCCGGACTGACGCTGTTTTCAGCAGAATTGCCATGGTGTTACTTTTGTGCAGAAATAAAAGTTCTCAGAATGACCTGAAACTTCAGAGAGAATATTTTTGGAATTAATAAAAAATACTGGCGAAAGAATCAACACTAGGGGCCCCACACCCTGTCCACGAGGGTGGAGAGCTTGCCCCCTGTCTCGTGGGTCCCCTGAGGCTCCACCGACCTCAACTCCAACTTTATATATTCACGTTCGGGGAGAAAAAAATCATAGAGAAGGATTCATCCCGTTTTACGATACGGAGCCGCCGCCAAGCCCTAATCTCTCTCGGGAGGGCTGATGTGGAGTCCGTTCGGGGCTTCGGAGAGGGGAATCCGTTGCTGTCGTCATCATCAACCATCCTCCATCACCAATTTCATGATGCTCACCGCCGTGCGTGAGTAATTCCATTGTAGGCTTGCTGGACGGTGGTGGGTTGGATGAGATTTATCATGTAATCGAGTTAGTTTTGTTAGGGTTTGATCCCTAGTATCCATTATGTTCTGAGATTGATGTTGCTATGACTTTGCTATGCTTAATGCTTGTCACTAGGGCCCGAGTGCCATGATTTCAGATCTGAACCTATTATGATTTCATGAATATATGTGAGTTCTTGATCCTATCTTGCAAGTCAATAGTCACCTACTATGTGTTATGATCCGGCAACCCGAAGTGACAATAATCGGGACCACTCCCGGTGATGACCGTAGTTTGAGGAGTTCATGTATTCACTAAGTGTTAATGCTTTGGTCTGGTACTCTATTAAAAGGAGGCCTTAATATCCCTTAGTTTCTAATAGGACCTCGCTGCCACAGGAGGGTAGGACAAAAGATGTCATTCAAGTTCTTTTCCATAAGCACGTATGACTATATTCGGAATACATGCCTACATTACATTGAGGAACTGGAGCTAGTTCTGTGTCACCCTGTTATAACTGTTGCATGAGGAATTGCATCCGACATAATTATCCATCATTGATCCAATGCCTACGAGCTTTTCACATATTGAAATTTGCTTAGTTACTTTTCTGTTGCCACTGTTGCAATTACTACAAAGCTGCTACTGTTACTTTTGCCACTGTTACCGTTACTTCCATACTACTTTGCTACTAAATACTTTGCTGCAGATATTAAGTTTTCCAGGTGTGGTTGAACTGACAACTCAACTGCTAATACTTGAGAATATTCTTTGGCTCCCCTTGTGTCAAATCAATAAATTTGGGTTGAATACTCTACCCTCGAAAACTGTTGCGATCCCCTATACTTGTGGGTTATCAATACTATTTTCTGGCGCCGTTGCCGGGGAGCATAGCTCTATTCTTTGAGTCACTTGGGATTTATATCTGCTGGTCACTATGAGGAAATTGAAAGACGGAAAAAACCAAGATTTATCCCTCAACTACGAGGCGAGGTAAGGAACTTCCATCTAGCTCTACACTTGATTCACCTTCCGTTTTGAGTAAACTTGCGACACCTAAACCTATTCCTGCTATTGATTCTGATATGTCGCATGTTATTGATGATGCCAATTCTGCTATGCATGACACTTAAGATGAAACTACTTCTATGCTTGATAATACTATGCCACTAGGTGAATTTTTTGATGAACAACTTGCTAGGGTTAGAGAGAATGAAATTACTGAAACTAATAATATTGATGAAAGTGATGATGAAGATTCTCCCCCTAGATATGAATTGCCTATTGTGCCTGAGGGTTATGTTATGGATTGTCGGGTGGTTGGTGCGACATATGCCAAGGGATGGCTTATCATTGTGGGAGCCAAGAAAACGTCGTCGGTGCCTGGAAACGGGATGAGGCGAAGACATGCACGCCGGCGAATCTTACCCAGGTTCAGGGCTCTCCGAGGAGATAACACCCCTAGTCCTGCTCTGCTGGGTCTCCGCATGATCACTAGATCAATAAAGAGTAGCTACAATCGCCCCTAGAGCTGTTGGGATCAAGGGAGAAGAAGAACAAGGCTAGCTCTTGCTTCTCTCTATCTATGGTGCGTGTGTGTGTGCTATGCTTGGAAGCCAAACATGCAGAGGTGCGAACCCTTTGCATGGGTGCTCCGGGGGGGTTTATATAGCCCTAGCCTCCAGGGGTACAATGGTAATCCGACTGGGAACTGGCCCCAGCCGTCAGTGTCTACGCCTGCCGGCTTCTCCGCCGGCTGCTGGGTCCCGCCGGATGCTGGGTCCCGCCGGCTGCCGGCTACTCGGTCGACAGGCCAGCCCCACCGCCTAGGGTCTTGTCGGCGGCTGCTTACTGTAGCCGCGCCTCTGATGATGAGGGCTTTGTCGAGGTAAGCGTGGCTACAGTGATCCGCATCGGGGGCTATCACTGTAGCCTCACCTCGTCTTGTCTCCTTAATGGGGCTCCTGCTTCGAGGAAGGGAGTCGCCGGCTTCTGGAGGCCGGCTGTGCTCCTGGCCGACTAGGAAAAGCCGGGCCGCCTTCACGCCTCTCTCTGGCTGAAGGGGCCCGCGGTCCTTGGGCCGTACAGGAGGGGGTCGTGGATGACGTCGCGGCTGGCGTGGCTACAGTGTCGGGCCGCGCGGGAGACATCCCTCCCGTACGGCCTCCTGTAGCCATGCCTGCCTCGGGCTTCGGGGGTCGTGGGCCGCACTGTGGCCATGCCCCGTCAGGTCGTCGTTATGTAGGAGCGGTTGTGGTCTTGGCCGGCTTATAGGAGTCGGCGTCCTTCTTGGCCGGCTTCTTGGAGTCGGTGAGGCTGGGTCACCTTCCGGGAGTCGGCTTTAGTGGTAGCCGGCCGGGGAAGGCGGCCCAAATGCTTGGAGTGCTTGAAGGCCCAAAGGCCTGATAAAATTTCTGAAGAGCCAGGGGTAGTCGGTTAGGCTACCCGTGGCCAATTACTCCGACAGTAGTCCCCGAAGCTGATTGGGCTTCGAGGTGGAGTGGGGTTCGAGAAGCTCGATCAGCTTCCTATCGAGACAAGCCGGCAGCTAGGAGCCGGCCTTGGTGTAGGCGTGCCGCCTTTAGTCGAATTCTTCTGGAGTCGGTGGGCGGGAACCCGCAAGCTCGTGCACCGGTCCGCGGGCCGGCCTCGGGCCGTTGGCGTGCCACATGGCCGGAAAGCCTGCCAGCCCACGCGCGTGACGGGACATTGCCGCAGGGAGGGGGCCCGCCACGTCCGCGCCCCGGCCCAGGCGCGGATCCTTTGTATCCCGAAACCGCCCGCACGTTCCGTGCGGCAGTTTCGGCTCGCACTTATGCGCAATAAACGCGAGACGTGGGGGGAGTGGGCGCAGTTAATCCCACGTCCCTCCCCACGTCCGGCCTCTTCGGCCGCGTGAGGCTATAAGTAGGGGGAGGTGGAGGGCGGCAGACCCTCGCACGCTCCTCCCGCTTCCTTCATCTTCTCGCCTTGCCCATTCTTGCGACAGCGCCTCGCCGCCGCGCTCTTCCTTCGCACGCTTCTCCGCCGCCGTGCTAGCTTCCGCTATGCCTCCCCACGTAGAGCAGCTTGGCGGGGATTGGGACGTCTCCATCGTCCACAACGACCACATCAACTTCCTCCGCGACACCCGGCGTCTGCCCAGCGCGGATAAAGTGGAGGTCCGCCTCGCGCCGGAGAAGGAAATCAGGCCGGCGCCGCGGGATGGCGAGCGGGTGGTCTTCCGCTCGCACTTTCTGCGCGGCTTCGGCCTGCCAGTGAGCGCCTTCTTCCGCTCCTGGCTGGACTTCTATCAGCTTCAGCCGCATCACCTCACCCCCAACGCGGTGGTGCTGCTGTCGGCCTTCGTCACCTTGTGCGAGGGCTACCTCGGCGTCCTCCCCACCCTCGAGCTCTGGGGGGAGTTCTTCCAGTCGAAGCTGGGTACGCGCAGCAAGGGCGTGCCAGCCCACACTGGCGCCTTCATCGCGTCGCGGAGATCGGGCGCCGACAACCCCTTCCCCGTCATCACGCTGATCCAATCGGTGAAGAAGTGGCAGAAGTCATACTTCTACGTGCGGAACATCGCTCCCCGAGGCGACTACCTCAACCTGCCGGCTTACGTAGCCGGCCCGCCGGCGGGGAGGCTGCCCCAGTGGTCCTTCCGGGCGGTAACGCTGTCACAGGGAGGAAACGCCGCCATCGCCCGCCTGCGGGTGATGGTCCAGTCGGAGGGGCTGACGGGGCCCGACCTCCTGGCCGTGTTCGTCACGCGCCGGGTCCTTCCGCTCCAGAGCCGGCCTCATCTGATCTGTCAGATGAGCGGCCAGCTCGATCCGAGCCGGATGTGTACCAAGGAGATGCCGCGGCCTGACGCCGCCGACATGGTGAACTACCTCGCCAATTGCCAGCTTTCCGATGACTGGCAATTTGGCAAGGAGCCATACAGCCGCGCCAGTCCCCCGCCTACGGTACGCTCCCTTTCTCTTTTTCTCTTTCTCTCTCTCAGCTTTGTCGCCGAGTTCCTTTGGGCCGACTCTAACTCCGTCGGTTCGCTCTTTTTGACAGAGTCCTCTGCTTTGACCAGCCGGCGGGGCGGACGCGGAGCGCCGCTTCGTCCCCGACCGGACCGAGCACGACCAGGAGGACCCGACCTAGGGGCAGTCCATATGGAGGACGCCACCGAGCCGGCTGGCGGTGAAGCAGGCGGCTCCGGGTTTACCGCTACCTTCAAGGACTGGCCAGACGAAGACGAAGCCGAAGCCGTCCCGCCCCGCCAGCCGGCCCCCGGACATGGCGCGAGCTCTTCCGGCGCGCAGCCTGCTCGGGGTAGAGGCCAGAAATGTCGCGCCACCCAGGGCATGTTCGGCAGCCGGACGAAGAAGCCTAGGGGTGGGGCGGCGGCCACCAGGCGGGAAGAGGCGGCCACGAAGGCGGCTCGCTTCTGCAAGGTGGTGAAGCAGCCGCAGACGGTATCGGCGTAAGTTCTCTCTTTCTTCGTACTGTCCTTCTTTCTTTCCTTTGGTGGTTCTTGAGTCTTCGTCTTCTTTTTCAATGATCAGTGCTCCACTGTCACTTGAGCGGGCGGCTGCCGGCTCTGTTGTCGAGTCGCCTGGGGGCTCTGGGAGCACCACCCGCCGCGTAGATCCCCGTGCCGCCCTCCTGGAGGCGACGGAAAGGAACGCGCGGGAGGTGCGGGAGGAGCAGGAAGCGCGGGAAGCGGAGGCACGGAGGGCAGCCGCCGCCCAGGCAGCTCGGGAGGAGGAGGCGGCAAAGGCGCTTGCCGAGGCCGCAGCCAAGGCCCAGGCAGAGGCCGAGGCCGAAGCGGCGGCAGGGGAGGCCTTGATGGTCACCCCCCTGCGCACCATGGCGCCCGGGGGTGCGGATCCCTCGCCAGGGGGAGCCAGCGGTTCCCAGCCGGGTTTGGGAGGGAGTTACGACGACGTCTTCTTCTTGAGGGAGGCGCCGGGGCCGACTCCTCCGACTGGGGCGACCCAAGGCCGCCAGCCTGAGCCTGCGCCCGCACAGTCGGCGGGGGGGGAGCCGGCCGCGGGGGCTGAGGTGGCGGTCCGGGTTCCGTCAAGCCGGCGTGCGGGGAAGGCCGCGGCTGAACCGCAGAAGGCTGCGTCGGAGCCACAGCCGGCCGTGGGCTCCAGCTCGTCGGCTCGAGACGCGGAGGTGGCCAGCGCTACCTCGGGGTGGACGCCGGGCGGAGGGTCGGCCGTGGTGAACGTCGCCGCGCAAGACGTCCGGACCCGGCTGCAGAGCCAAGCCGCGGCGCTGAGGCAGTTCACCGAGGAATTCCTCGCCACACGGGCAGCCATCCGGGTTAGTATCCTCATCTTGCTCTTTTTGAACTTGATTTCTCTCGTGGGGGCGCGTCAGCGCACCCACTGGGTGTAGTCCCCGAGTTCCGAGTCGGCTGCTGAGCAGGCGGCTTGGAACTTCTTGGAGAATTTTGTTTTTGCTGCTTTTGTTCTCACGTCGGTCTTCTGTCCGTCTTGCAGGACTACCACAATCTCCGAGCGGCCGCCTTCAACTCCCAGGCTCGGGAGTTGACTCAGAAGACCGCCGATCTCACGGAAAGCCGTGGTATGTGACTTGATTTTTATCTCATGTGGGGGCGCGTCAGCGCACCCACTGGGTGTAGTCCCCGAGATTCGGGCTGACTGCTGAGCAGTCGGCTCGGATCTTCCTTGATGATTTCTCATTCTTCTTCTTCTTCTATCTCTGCAGTGGCCAACGCCAGTCTGAGGGCACAGCTGGGGGAGTCCCAGACTGCTCTTCGTGCCAAGGACGCGGAGCTCGCCGCCTTGGTGCAGGAGCGCGACCGCCTGGTCAAGAAGCTGGCCGACCAGGAGGAAGGCCACAAGGCTGCGCTGAAATCTGCGCAGGATCACGAGGCCGCCCTTCAGGCCGAGTTCGAGACGGAGGCGGCCGGCTGGGCAGAGGCCAGGCAGACTCTGGTCTCTGGCTATGGCCAGATTGAGGACCTGGTTGACGGTAAGTCGTCTAACCCTTCATCCTTTCTTGCCATCTGCCACTTCGGCTTGTTTTTCTTTTTTTGGTGTTCTTCTTTCCTTTTCTCCTTTGCGCAGAGTACTTCCCTGGTACTCAACTGCTGCCAACCAGGCCATCGAAGCTCGTCGCCAGGCGAAGAGGCAAGCCGGCTTCGAGATCTCGCCGACCGCCGGCCGCTCGCTGGAGGAGCAGCTCCTGGCGATCCAGGCTCGTATCCAGCCGGCTCACAGGCTGCTCCGCCGGCTTCAGCATGCCGGGTCGCAGGTCTTGGCCGCCCTCTGGCCCGGCCAAGTGGTCCCTTGCACTCCCAGCCGGACCGCCGACTGGCTGGAGGTGGCCGTCGGCCGCTTCGAGGCTTGGAAGGCGTCGGCGGCTCGCTCCGGCGCCAGGCGGGCGCTGGAGTTCGTCAAGGCCTGGTATCCCGGCCTGAACCTGGACCAGCTGGCGACCTGGCGGCAGCAAGCCGACACGGAGCTGGAGCCGGCGCGGCCGGCCATCATTCGGTGAGCTTCGGCGATCGCCGACTACACCGACACCAACGTCTTCGCCCCCGAGGTGGACGACAATGGAGTCGCCCAGCCGGAAGATTGGTTCGGGCTGGACCCGGCGCATGGCGAGGACTCGGCAAAGGAGATCGACTCCAGCGACGAGGGTGAGGAGGAGGAGGAAGAGGAAGGTGAAGACGCCGAGCCAGCTGGTGGAGAAGCCGGCCAGCCTGACCGCGCCTCCAGCACTACGTCGCGTGCGAGTGCGTCTCCTGCCGCGGGAGGTGGTCAGGCCGGGACCAACTAGGCGGCCACTCCTTCAGCCGGCGAGCTGCCTTCACCGATCAGTTCGGCCTCCAAGTCGCACCTTAGTCTTCTTTCTTTTGTTTTCCTGTCTTGTTGCTTTGAACAATGTTTGGTTAAGTCTGCACAATTCCACCCACTGGGTGTATTGAAACTCAAGTCTGTTGCCAACCTTTAGGTGGCCTTATGTATATAAGTTATGCAATCGGCCTTTCCTTGTACTTTCGCTTTGTGTCCTTCTGCTTTTTTTTCTTTGCCATCCTCCCTTGGTTGCCGCCTCCCTAGTCAAACAGTTTTTCTACAAACTGTAGCCGGGGAGTGCCTGGCCGATTGGGGAGGGGGAAGTACTTTTAGCTCTGCTGGACTTAAGCTATGTTTTTTAGGAAGCCGGCCAGCCGGCTGCTGTGACAGCCGGCAGGCGTATATGGAGGCCGTCTCTTTGCTATATGGGTTAGTTGTTCCTTAGCCGTTTTTCGTGTGGGCGTCTTTTCTGTCTTTCCTCTTGCTAGTCGGACAGTCAGTTCTTTGAGCTGCGACTTTCAACAAGGGAGGACTTGGGAGCCGGCACACTACTTTGCTGACTTCGGGAAGAACTTAGAATATAGCTCAAGGCGGCCAGTCCCCGGGCCGACTAGTCGGACCCGGTGCCGGACAAGAGTTCAAAATGTAATAATACATTCATGGATATGACACTCGTCATTCATAGATAAATAAAAGGCAGTCCCCGAGTACTGTTCGGGGGGCCTGTTAGTTCGTAACTTAAAAAAGGGGTAGCGTGATACATACTGCTTTTCAGTTGTAAAATCGTCTTAGGAGGTTTGCGTTCCATGGTCGCTCCGACTCCTTGCCGGAGTCGTCTCTCTTGCGTGCTCTTGGCTTTTGCGCGTCGATCAAGTAGTAGGAGTCGTTGCCGAGTGCCTTGCTGACGACGAAGGGGCCTTCCCAAGGGGCCGAGAGCTTGTGCTGGCCGGCTGTTCGCTGGATCAGCCAGAGCACAAGGTCGCCCTCTTGGAAGGATCTTGGCTTGACCTTGCGGTTGTAGTAGCGGCGCAGGCCTTGCTGGTAGATGGCGGACCGGCTGAGGGCTAACAGCCGGCCTTCTTCCAGTAGGTCGACGCCGTCTTCTCTTGCTTCTTTGGCTTCCTCCTCCGTGTACATGGTGATCCGAGGCGAGTCGAACTTGATGTCTGTTGGGATGACAGCCTCGGCACCGTACACAAGGAAGAATGGAGTGAAGCCGGTTGACTTGTTGGGTGTAGTTCGCAGACTCCAGAGGACAGCCGGCAGCTCTTCGAGCCAGCAGCCGGCCGATCGCTCCAGTGGTACAACCAATCGAGGCTTGATGCCGGAGAGGATAAGTCCATTTGCTCGCTCGACTTGGCCGTTTGACTGCGGGTGGGCAACGGACGCTAAGTCCAGTCGGATGCCCTGTGTCGCGCAGAAACGTGCCAGTGCGCCTTTGGCGAAGTTCATGCCGTTGTCGATGATGATGCTGTGCGGCACGCCGTACCGAGTAGTGATGTCGGTGATGAATGTCACGGCAGTCGGCCCGTTCAGCTTCTTAATCGGCTTTGCTTCGATCCACTTTGTGAATTTGTCCACAGCAACGAGTAGATGTGTCAAGCCACCGCGGGCCGTCTTGAAAGGGCCCACCATGTCCAGTCCCCAGACGGCAAAAGGCCAGGTGAGGGGAATGGTCTTGAGGGCAGAAGCCGGCAGGTGTTGTTTGGAACTGAAGACTTGACATCCTCTGCAGGTCTTGACTATTTCTTTAGCATCCTCCAAGGCAGTCGGCCAGAAGAACCCATGGCGGAAAGCCTTGGCCACGAGGGATCTTGAGGCGGCGTGATGGCCGCATTCGCCTTGGTGGATGTCTTTGAGGATTGCCACTCCTTTTTAGGGCTCGACGCAACGCTGGAAGATTCCAGTGACGCTGCGCTTCACAAACTCCCTGTTGATTATTGTGTATGCTGCGGCTCGTCGTTGCACTAGTCTTGCTGCGATCTCATCAGCCGGCAGCTCTCTGCTGACTAGGAACTTGAGGATGGGCTGGGCCCATGAGGGAGTTGTGACTTCTTCTGCTGTTAACGTGGCCACCATGACTCGGGTGGGTGGGTTGGGTGTTGCATTGGAGTCGTCCACCGCTTCTTGTGTCGTTGCAGTCCCCGGGCCGACTGCTGCAGTCCCCGGGCCGACTGCTGCAGTCCCCGGGCCGGGTTCTGAAGTCCCTGGGACGGGTGCGACTACGTCAGTCCCCGGGGCAGTCGTCGAAGTCCCCGCGCCGCCTGCGGGATTTCTTGAGCCGGATCCGGCTGTTTCTGGCGCAGGCGGTACGAAGATGGAATCCGACTCTGGAGACGGCTTGATGGACGGCTTGAGGAGGCGCTGGAGGGAGACGCCCGTCGGTATGGCTTGTCGGGTGGAGCCGATCCGTGCTAGGGCATCTGCTTGGTCGTTGTCGACCCTTGGCACGTGAAGCAACTCGCACCCTTCCAAGTATCCGCTCATCTGCTGGACGAGGAATCGGTAGCTTGCCATGTTTGCGTCCTTGGCGTCCCAGTCGCCAGATGATTTCTGGACCACTAAGTCTGAGTCGCCGTAGCACAAGATCCGGCGTATGCCGAGTTCTTTGGCTAGCCGGAGCCCATGTACGAGCGCCTCGTACTCGGCCACGTTGTTGGAGGCGGCGAAGTGGATCTACAGCGTGTACTTGAGCTTGTCGCCTTTGGGAGAGGTGAGGACGATGCCGGCTCCCAAGCCAGTGCGCATCTTGGACCCGTCAAAGTGCATCCGCCAATGGGTGGAGTCGGGAGCCGGCGGTAAGTACTGGGTCTCGGCCCAGTCGACGAGGAAGTCGGCCAATGCTTGCGACTTGATGGCGGTGCGGGGTTGATAGAAGATCGTGTAGGGCGCCAAGGCAATGGCCCATTTGGCCACCCGGCCGGATGCATCCCTGCTGCCTATGATCTCGGCGAGCGGGGCAGTGCACACGACCGTGATGGGGTGCTCTTGGAAGTAGGGCTTCAATTTCTTGGCAGCGAAGTATACCCCATAGCACATCTTCTGATAGTGCGGGTAGTTTTGCTTTGAGCTAGACAATACTTCGCTGAGATAGTAGACCGGCCTCTGGACCAGCTGGGCTCGGCCTTCCTCCGGGCGCTGGACCACAACAACAGTGCTGACGACTCGGCTTGTCGCGGCGATGTAGAGGAGCATGGGCTCCTTCTCAGTCGGCGCGGCCAGGACAGGCGGAGTGGTCAACATTTTCTTCAACTCATGGAAGGCTTGGTCGGCTTGATCATTCCACTCAAAGTGAGTGGACTTCTTCATGAGTCGGTACAGGGGAGGGCCTTCTCTCCTAGTCGGCTGATAAAACGGTTCAGGGAGGCTAAGCAGCCAGTGAACTTCTGCACATCTCGCAGCTTGGTGGGAATCTCCATCCTCTCGATGGCTTTGATCTTGACAGGGTTGCACTCAATGCCGCGTTCGGAGACCAGGAAGCCTAGCAGCTGGCCGGCTGGCACTCCGAACACGCACTTCTCGGGGTTGAGCTTGATCTGGAATCGGCGCAAGTTGGCGAATGTTTCCTTCAGGTCTTCCAGCAAGGTACCGCGCTTCTCTGTCTTCACCACAATGTCGTCTACGTAGACGTGGGCATTTCTGCCGAGTTGTTTCAAGAGACATTTCTGCATGCAACGCTGAAAAGTGGCACCGGCGTTTCTCAAGCCGAATGTCATTGTCAGGTAGCAGAAAGCTCCAAAGGGTGTGATGAAGGCAGTCTTCAGGCAGTCAGCCGGGTCCAACTTGATCTGATGATACCCTGAGTATGCATCCAAAAAACACAACAGCTCGCATCCGGCTATGGAGTCTATCACTTGGTCAATCCGTGGCAAAGCAAACGGATCCTTTGGGCAGGCCTTGTTCAAACTTGTGTAGTCTATACACATGCGCCACTTGTTATTCTTCTTCAAAACCAGAACTGGATTGGCAAGCCATTCTGGAAAGAACACTTCCATGATGAAGCTGGCTGCAAGGAGCTGGGCTATCTCTTCTCCCACGACTCTTCGCTTCTCTTCTGATAGTCGGCGGAGGGGTTGCCTGACTGGCTTCGCATCAGCTCGGACATGTAACTTGTGCTCGGCGAAATCCTTCGGGACACCCGGCATGTCCTTTGGGGACCATGCAAAGATGTCTCGATTCTCATGGAGGAAGTTGGCGAGCTCGCCTTCCTATTTACTGTCCAAGTTCGCCCCAATCACGGCGAACCTCTCCGGGTGCTCTGGGTCTAGAGGTATCTTCCTTGTCTCTTTCGCAGGCTGGAAGGAGCCCTGCGCATCACCGTCCTTGGGGTTGGGGGACAAGGCCGGCTGCTTGCCGGCAATGGCCACAACCCGCTCCAACATCTTCTTCTCTTCGGCAACCACGAGGGACTCGGCCAGCCGGCTGCTGGCCATGGCACACTCGATGGACTTCTTGTAGTCGCCGTCTACCGTGATGATCCCCTTCGAGCTCGGCATCTTCATCTTCAGGTAGGCATAGTGGGGCACAGCCATGAACTTGGCCAAAGCAGGTCGGCCAAGCAGTGCATGATAGGGGCTCTCCAGATCCACCACCTCGAACCATATTGCTTCCCGGCGAAAGTGATCTTTGTCTCCGAAGAGAACATCCATTTTGATCTTGCCGATTGGAGAGCAAGATAGGCCGGGTACGATACCATGGAAGACAGTGCGGCTCGGCATGAGCTGCTTTGCTTTGATGTTCAGCTTGTCCATGGTGTCGCGGTACAGTATGTTGATACTGCTTCCGCCGTCTATCAGGACGCGGGAAAATCTGGCAGCTCGCCTCTCCGTCGCGAGGGTGACGTCTAGGACCATAGCATAGGAGCCAGGCGAGGGCATCACCTCTGGGTGGTCGGCCTGGCTCCAGCTGATGGGCTTTTCCGACCAGTGCATGAACTCAGCGGTGCTAGAGGCGACTGCGTTTACTTCTTGGTGTTGCCGGCGTCGGCTGCGCTTGTCGTCGACTTGACTTGTGAAGACGACGTAGGCGTCGTGCGCTTCGGGGAACTCGTCTTGGATGGCGCCGACTGCAGGCCGGGCCGCCGGCTGCTGGGGAGCTGGAGGCGGCGGGCCGGGAGGCGGAGGCGGCACCATCCCTTCGCCCTTGGTGATGCGGGTGAGCCAGTGGCATTTTCGTGTCGTATGGTTGGACGGCTTCGCGCCGCTGTGGAACTTGCAGGGAGCATCGAGTGCTTGCTCGTAGGAGAAGGACGGCTGCCAGGGCGGCCGGCCTCCCTTCTTCTTGGGAGCGGGCCGCTCCTCGGGCTGCTCGTCTTCGACTGTGGCCACCTGCTGACTGGAGGAAGTCGGCATGGGGCCCTTGCGCTTGTGGTCGTTCTGGTAGGGGCGCCGGTTTGGGTCGCCAGCCGGCGTCTTGGGAGCCAGAGCAACTACCTTCCCCGAGGCGTCCACTCGGAGCTCGGTCTTCATGGAAAAGTCGACAGTGGCATACTTGTCGGCGGTGATCAGCAACTCATCGAGGGTAGCCGGCTCGTCGCAGAGGAGTCGGTGCTTGAGGAGGGTGCCCTCTCGGCACCCGGCAGTGAAGTACTCGATGGCCTGGACCTCGTGCACTCCCTCGCAGGAGTTGCGGAGCTCGGGCCATCGCGTGAGGTAGTCGCGGGTCGACTCGTTGGGCCCTTGGACGCAGAGGGAGAGCTGGCGAGGCTTGGGAGGTCGCTTGTAGGTGCTGGTGAAGTTGCGGACGAAAACTTCGGTGAAGTCCAGCCAGCTGTTGATGCTGTATGGCTTGAGGCTGTTGAGCCACTTGCGCGCCGTCCCTTGCAGCATCAAGGGGACGTACTTCACGGCGACGCGCCGATTGCCGTTGGCGATGCTGACGGCTGTGGAGTAGTCGATGAGCCAATCTTCCGGCTTCACTGAGCCGTTGTACTTGGGTGTGTCTCTGGGGAGCGAGAACCCTTTGGGGAAGGGCTCGTCGCGGATGCGGGGGCCAAAGCATGGCGGGCCGACATCGTCTTCTTCTTCTAACGCCAAGGATCGAGCAAGGCGGTCGATCCTGTGGCGGGCGTCACTCTCGCCGACTCCTTCTCGGCGGCCGAGTCGGTCGCCAAGAGTCGGATGCGTGATGGGCGGCGGAGTGAGGCGCCTTTCTCTTCGAGGCGGGGGAGGCGGCAGGTTTCCTTGGTGTTCGACCGCCCGAGGGCGGCCATCCGCGCCGCGCTCGATAGTGATGCGAGTCCGGCTGCGGCTGGAAGCCGGCTCCTTGTCTTTCCTCTGGCGCATGCCGCTCGCAGTCGGCGAGCGGGACGTCGCGGCGTGCTCCCGGCGCGGGGGATGACTATCAGCACGGGCGCCGGCTTCGTGCCGTTCTGCAGCCGCGTCGATCAGCTGCTGGATCCGTCTTATCATAATTGGGAGCTCATCGGCCCCCAACCCATTGAGCTCCTCTGCCGCCGCCTGAGCGGCTCGCAGATTCTTGAGCGGGGTGGCGTAGACGGGGCGATCTGCGCCCAGCATGCTGGCAACGGCTGCACCGCGTTTCTGGACGAAGCCGGCTCGGCTCGGACCGCTGGGCGGCGGCGTTCCGAAGGCGGCGCGGTCGACTTCGCGCTGGTGGGCCTCAGCGAGGCGTCTCATCGAGGCTATCTTCTTGCTCTCCGTGATGAGGGCAAGACGGCGTGCCTCCAGGGTCTCGGCGTCGGCGTCGGCTGGGATGGGGATGGAGAGGTCGTGCATCGCCGCTTGCTGAGCGTCGCGGGTGCTCCCGCCCGAGTTGGAGACGTGGCTGATGACCAGCACTTCGGTGACAGCGCTGCTGCCGCTGTCAGCTCAAGGGAGTGGGTCGTCGAAGACCACCACGTCGGAGGGGTAGGCGTCGAGCGACGCGGTGTCGGAGTCTATGAGCATCGGGTCGGTGGAGCCGACAGACTCCATGTCCGCAGCAGGCTCGCTGGAGACGTGAAGTTGGTCGAGGAGGCTGACGAGGCGGCTCTCGGGGTAGTCGGTGCCTGCGTCGGACGCAGGCTCGTCGGAGATGCGAGTCTCGCCGAGCAGATCGGCGAGGCGGCTCGCTGCGCAGACGTCGTCGACGCCTTGCAGCGCGTCGGGGAGAACGCCATCGGGCGCAGCAGGCTGGCTGCGCTCGCGGGGGAGGAAGAGGGTTCCCGTCCAGAACAGGTCTTCGGACAACGGTGCACCTGGCCCCACGGTGGGCGCCAAATGTCGGGTGGTTGGTGCGACATATGCCAAGGGATGGCTTATCATTGTGGGAGCCAACAAAACGTCGTCGGTGCCTGGAAACGGGATGAGGCGAAGACATGCACGCCGGCGAATCTTACCCAGGTTCGGGGCTCTCCGAGGAGATAACACCCCTAGTCCTGCTCTGCTGGGTCTCCGCATGATCACTAGATCGATAAAGAGTAGCTACAATTGCCCCTAGAGCTGTTGGGATCAAGGGAGAAGAAGAACAAGGCTAGCTCTTGCTTCTCTCTATCTATGGTGCGTGTGTGTGTGCTATGCTTGGAAGCCAAACATGCAGAGGTGCGAACCCTTTGCATGGGTGCTCCGGGGGGTTTATATAGCCCTACCCCCCGGGGGTACAATGGTAATCCGACTGGGAACTGGCCCCAGCCGTCAGTGTCTACGCCTGCCGGCTTCTCCGCCGGCTGCTGGGTCCCGCCGGCTGCCGGCTACTCGGTCGACAGGCCGGCCCCACCGCCTAGGGTCTTGTCGGCGGCTGCTTACTGTAGCCGCGCCTCTGATGATGAGGGCTTTGTCGAGGTAAGCGTGGCTACAGTGATCCGCATCGGGGGCTATCACTGTAGCCTCACCTCGTCTTGTCTCCTTAATGGGGCTCCTGCTTCGAGGAAGGGAGTCGCCGGCTTCTGGAGGCCGGCTGTGCTCCTGGCCGACTAGGAAAAGCCGGGCCGCCTTCACGCCTCTCTCTGGCTGAAGGGGCCCGTGGTCCTTGGGCCGTACAGGAGGGGGTCGTGGATGATGTCGCGGCTGGCGTGGCTACACTGCCGGGCCGCGCGGGAGACATCCCTCCCGTACGGCCTCCTGTAGCCATGCCTGCCTCGGGCTTCGGTCGTGGGCCGCACTGTGGCCATGCCCCGTCAGGTCGTCGTTATGTAGGAGCGGTTGTGGTCTTGGCCGGCTTCTTGGAGTCGGTGAGGCTGGGTCACCTTCCGGGAGTCGGCTTTAGTGGTAGCCGGCCGGGGAAGGCGGCCCAAATGCTTGGAGTGCTTGAAGGCCCAAAGGCCTGATAAATTTTCTGAAGAGCCAGGGGTAGTCGGTTAGGCTACCCGTGGCCAATTACTCCGACATGGATGAAGAAACTGCTAGAGATTTTCTTGCTTGCGATGATAGATATGATCTTAAGAAATTATTAGCTAAGCTGAAAGAAAAGTCTTTGAATGCTAGAATGAAATATGACCCTGCTTTTGCTACTTCACCTATCTGTATTACTGATAAGGATTATGATTTCTCTGTCGATCCTGAGATAATTACTTTGGTTGAATCTGATCCTTTTCATGGCTATGAATCTGAAACTGTTGTGGCACATCTTACTAAATTAAATGATATAGCCACCCTATTCACTCATGAGGAAAAAATTCGTTACTACTATATCCTTAAATTATTTCCGTTCTCATTAAAGGGTGATGCTAAAACATGGTTTAATTTTCTTGATCCTGGTTGTGTGCGTAGTCCCCAGGATATGATTTATTACTTCTCTGCTGAATATTTTCCCTCTCATAAGAAACAAGCTGCCTTAAGGGAAATATATAATTTTGTGCAAATTGAAGAAGAGAGTCTTCCACAAGCTTGGGAGAGGCTTCTCCGACTACTTAATGCTTTGCCTGATCATCCTCTTAAGAAAAATGAAATACTTGATATCGTTTATAATGGACTAACCGATGCTTCCAAAGACCACCTGGATAGTTGTGCTCGTTGTGTTTTCAGGGAAAGAACTGTTGATGAAGCTGAATTGCTATTGAATAATATGTTGAGTAATGAAAATGATTGGTCACCTCCTGAACCAACTCCTAAGCCAACTCCAAAGAAAAAAGGGGTATTCTATTCCTCAGTCCTGAAGATACGCAATAGGCCAAGAAATCTATGAAAGAAAAGGGTATTAAAGCTGAAGATGTTAAGAATTTACCACCTATTGAAGAAATACATGGTATGGATAACCCGACACAGGTAGTAAAGGTAAGTTCTCTCTATAGGTTTGATGAAGGTGATATCCCTCGTTATAAGTCTGCTAGCCAATGCTTAGATGAGTTTGATAATTTTATTGTTGAACAAGAGAACTTCAATGCTTATGTTGGTAGACAATTGAAACACAATGCTTATATGATTGAGCACTTGAGTGATTATATGTCTAGAGTTAAGGGTGAACTTAAACTTATTAGTAAACATGCTTCTATGGTTACCACTCAAGTAGAACAAGTGCTTAAAGCTCTGAATGATTTGCTCAGTGAATTAAATAATAAGAAAAATGATAATGTTGTTAGAGTTATGACTAGAGGGGGTAAAATGACTCAGGAACCTTTGTATCCTGAGGGCCACCCTAAGAGAGTTGAGCAAGATTCTCAGAGAACTAATGTTGATGCACCTAGTCCTTCTAAAAAGAAGAAAAAGAAAAATGATAGGACTTTGCATGCTCCTAGTGAACCTGTTGTTGACACACCTGAGAGTCTCAATGATATTTCTATTTCTGATGCTGAAACATAATCTGGTGATGAACATGAACCTAGTGATAATGTTAATGATGATGTTCATGTTGATGCTCAACCTAGCAATAACAATGATATAGAAATTGAACCTGCTGTTGATCTTGATAACCCACAATCAAAGAATCAACATTATGATAAGAGAGACTTCGTTGCTAGGAAGCATGATAAGAAAGAGAACCATGGGTTTAGAAACCCATGCCTTTTCCTCCTAAACAATCAAAAGAAAAAGGATGATGAGGATTTTGAGCGCTTTGCTGAAATGATTAGACCTATCTTCTTGCGTATGTGTTTTACTGATATGCTTAAAATGAATCCTTATGCTAAGTATATGAAAGATATTGTTACAAATAAAAGAAAGATGCCGGAAGCTGAAATTTCCACCATGCTTGCCAATTATACTTTTAAGGGTGGAATACCTAAGAAGCTAGGAGATCCAGGAGTACCAACAATACCATGCTCCATTAAAAGAAACTATGTTAAAACTGCTTTATGTGATCTTGGAGCCGATGTTAGTGTTATGCCTCTCTCTTTATATCGTAGACTTGATTTGAATAAGTTGACACCTACTGGAATATCTTTGCAAATGGCCAATAAATCAACTGCTATACCTGTTGGTATTTGTGAGGATGTGCCTGTTGTGGTCTTAAACGTTGCTATTTTAACGGACTGTGTTATTCTTGATATTCCCGAGGACGATAGTATGTCAATTATCCTTGGTAGACCCTTTTTGAATACTGCAGGGGCTGTTATTGATTGCAACAAAGGCAATGTCACTTTTCATGTTAATGGTAATGAGCATATGGTACACTTTCTGAGGAAACAACCTCAAGTCCATAGTATCAATTCTATTGGAAAAACTTCAACGTTATTATTGGAGGTTTTGAATTTCCTCTTCCTACTATCAATTAGAAATATGATATTCTTATTAATGGGGACATGCATATCCCCGTTGAGGTCACCTAGTGTTATTCGAAAATTCTCCGGTTTCATGTTATTCGAAAAGAGTTTGTTAACAAGACATGATCAACCTTGTTAGTGGATTCCTTTTGATGAGCATGAGATGGATGAAGTTAGAAAGCACAACTCTCCGTACCCTCCTTTTACTTTCTGTTTTTTGATTAAATAAAGGAAAATAGTATTTTCTGTCCGTTTTCTGAATTATCCGCGCAATGAAAAAATACCCCGAAAATAAAAGTTCCCCAAATGCCCTGAAATTGAAATATGATTTTTTCTAGAATATTTAAGAATATTTGGCACTGAGAACACACCAGAGGGGGCAACCACCTAGCCACGAGGGTCCAGGGCGCGCCCTACTGCCTCGTGGGCCCCACCATGACCCCCTCCACTTAGTCCTGCACCCACTTACTTCGTCTTCCTCTAAAAAAATCCTCCCATAGCTCAAACCCGTGTTCTAGCTCATCTTGCTGCCATTTTCAATCTCCTTGCTCAAAGCTTCATTCACAAAACTATTTTGGGGGATTGTTCTTCGGTATGTGACTCCTCCAATGGTCCAATTAGTTTTTGTTCTAGTGCTTTATTTATTGCAAATTTTTGCTGCTTAGGTGACCCTGTTCTTGAGCTTGCATGTTTAAATTATATGGTCCAAAGTAGTTTTAATGCATGATATAGCCTCTAGGCACTTGTGGGAGTAGTTGCTATCAATCTTGTTGAGTTTGGTTCACTGTTATTTTGAGTCATTAAAAAATTCAGAAATTTTCAGAGGAATGAACAGTTCCTCCAGTACCAACTAATCTTTGACAGGCGTCGCACTGTCCATGTTGCTGTCCCTGCTCCTACTTTCTTTGACTTTCAGGCAAAAAGGAGATATGTTATAACCAGGGAGAAGGCGAATGAGTATGCAAGGAGGACGGAGGCAGCTCGCCTCCAGGCTGCAGCTCGTCAGGCAGTAGCCGCTACATCTCAGTACGACCCCAGCTACAACTTTGGCTATCCGCCAGGCCAGCAGTGGCCTTAGACCAACTTAGGCCAAAAGCCTAAGCTTGGGGGAGTACGTATTTCTCACCGACATTACATTCATGTTCACACATTCATGCCAGTTGTCGATGCTCATACTTTTTCATTGTACTATCCATGCTAGTTTATTTTCTTTTCTAATCTTCTTCTTGTATGTTTGAATAACCTTAAGAAAAACCAAAAAAAATAGCTCTAGCTTTTAGCTAGTTTCCTTTCCATGCCTGTAGTAGGAGTAATTAAAAAGAAAACCCAAAAAGATTTCTCGTTCTTCTTTTGCTTGTTGGGAGTTTTCCCGTGAAAATAGTTTTATTTTATTTCTTTTCTTTGGGGGTCGAGAGGAGAAGACCATGATGAAAATGTTGAGTGGCTCTTATATGCATTATTGTTGATTTAACAAAGAGCCCATATTACCTTGTCTTCTCCTGTGTATTAAATGCTTGCAGATTCCAGCTTAGTCCAATGCAGGTGCACTATTATTATTATTATCCACACCGTTCGGTCGTGCAAGTGAAAGGCAATAATGACGATTTATGATGGACTGATTGAGATGAGAGAAGCTGGTATGAACTCGACCTCTCTTGTTTTTGTAAATATGATTAATTCATCGTTCCTGATTCAGCATATTATGAATGAAACATATTTGCAATAACAATTAGAGATTATAGTTGCTCATGCCATGCTTAATTTGCTAGGAGTTTATAATGGTTTACCTTGCGTGCCAACATGCTATTAAAATGGTTGTGATGTGGTATGATAGGGTGGTATCCTCCTTTGAACGATTCGAGTGGCTTGACTTGGCACATGTTCACGCATGTAGTTGAAACAAAATCAACATAGCCTCCATGATATTTATGTTCATGGTGAATTATATCCTACTCATGCTTGCACTCAGTGTTGATTAATTTTAATGCATGTTCAGGACTGTTGTCGCTCTCTAGTTGGTCACTTCCCAGTCTCTTTCTAGCCTTCACTTGTACTAAGCGGGAATACTGCTTGTGCATCCACTTCCATAAACGCCAAAGTTATTCCATATGAGTCCACCATACCTTCCTATATGTGGTATCTACCTGGCGTTCCAAGTAAATTTGTATGTGCCAAACTAAAAACCTTCAAATGAAATTCTATTTTGTATGCTCGAATAGCTCATATATCAACTAGGGTTGTCTGTATCTTCCATGCTAGGCGGGTTATTCTCAAGAGGAGTGGACTCCGCTCCTCACTCACGAGAAAATGGCCGGTAACCGGGATACCCAGTCCCATGCTCAAACCAAATCAAAATAATTGCAAACAAAACTCCCCCAGGACAGTTGTTAGTTGGAGGCACCCGTTGTTTCGGGCAAGCCATGGATTGATGCTTGTTGGTGGTGGGGGAGTATAAACTTTACCATTCTGTTTGGGAACCGCCTATAATGTGTGTAGCATGGAAGATATCGAGATCTCTCTGTTGTTATGTTGACAATGAAACTATGCCGCTGAAAATATTATTTATCTCTATTTCAAGAATCGAGCTCTAGCACCAGTTGGAGAGCACTGCTGTCATTTGCATCCATTACTATTAGTTTATATTGAGTATGACTATGACTGGATCTCTTTTACCATGAATTACAATGTTTAGTCAGTCCTTGATCTTCAAAGGTGCTCTGCATTTATGTTTTGCGGTCTCAGAAAGGGCTAGCGAGATACCATCTTGTTATATCATATTATGATTGTTTTGAGAAAGTGTTGTCATCCGAGATTTATTATTATTGCTCGAGTTGATTATGCCATTGATATGAGTAAACATGAGACCTAAGTGTTATTGTGAATATGGTTAGTTCATAATCTTTGCTGAAAACTTGAATGCTGGCTTTACATATTTGCAACAACAAGAGCAAATAGAGTTTGTAAAAGTTTTTCTTTATCACTTTCAGTTTGTCAACTGAATTTCTTGAGGACAAGCAAAGGTTTAAGCTTGGGGGTGTTGATACGTCTTCATCGTATCTATTTTTCCAAACACTTTTGCCCTTGTTTTGGACTCTAACTTGCATGTTTTGAATGGAACTAACCCGGACTGATGTTGTTTTCAGCAGAATTGCCATGGTGTTATTTTTGTGCAGAAATAAAAGTTCTCGGAATGACCTGAAACTTCACGGAGAATATTTTTGGAATAAAAAAAATAATGGCGAAACAATCAACACCAGGGGCCCCACACCCTGTCCACGAGGGTGGAGGGCGCGCCTGCCCCCCTCGGCGCGCCCCCCTGTCTCGTGGGCCCCCTGAGGCTGCACCGACCTGAACTCCAACTCTATATATTCACGTTCGGGGAGAAAAAAATCAGAGAGAAGGATCCATCGCGTTTTACAATACGGAGCCGCCGCCAAGCCCTAATCTCTCTCGGGACGGTTGATCTGGAGTCCGTTCGGGGCTCCGGAGAGGGGAATCCGTCGCTGTCGTCATCATCAACCATCCTCCATCACCAATTTCATGATGCTCACCACCGTGCGTGAGTAATTCCATCATAGGCTTGCTGGACGGTGATGGTTGGATGAGATTTATCATGTAATCGGGTTAGTTTTGTTAGGGTTTGATCCCTAGTATCCATTATGTTCTGAGATTGATGTTGCTATGACTTTGCTATGCTTAATGCTTGTCACTAGGGCCCGAGTGCCATGATTTCAGATCTGAACCTATTATGTTTTCATGAATATACGTGAGTTCTTGATCCTATCTTGCAAGTCAGTAGTCACCTACTATGTGTTATGATCCAGCAACCCCGAAGTGACAATAATCGAGACCACTCTCGGTGATGACCGTAGTTTGAGGAGTTCATGTATTCACTAAGTGTTAATGCTTCGGTCCGGTACTCTATTAAAAGGAGGCCTTAATATCCCTTAGTTTCCAATAGGACCCCGCTGCCACGGGAGGGTAGGACAAAAGATGCCATGCAAGTTCTTTTCCATAAGCATGTATGACTATATTCGGAATACATGCCTACATTACATTGATGAACTGGAGCTAGTTCTGTGTCACCCTATGTTATAACTGTTGCATGAGGAATCGTATCCGACATAATTATCGATCACTGATCCAATGCCTACGAGCTTTTCACATATTGATCTTTGCTTAGTTACTTTTCTGTTGCCACTGTTACAATTCCTACAAAGATGCTACTGTTACTTTTGCCACTGTCACCGTTACTTCCATACTACTTTGCTACTAAATACTTTGCTGCAGATATTAAGTTTTCCAGGTGTGGTTGAACTGACAACTCAACTGCCAATACTTGAGATTATTATTTGGCTCCCCTTGTGTCGAATCAATAAATTTGGGTTGAATACTGTACCCTCAAAAACTATTGTGATCCCCTATACTTGTGGGTTATCAAGGCATGCTTCACCGCACGTTTCCCTCAAGCAGGCACGAGGCGCGAGGCGCCTAGTGCTCAGGAGTTCATCACCCCGACAACCCAGGAGCTTCAAACGCCAAGAGCCATGCGCGGCGATCGCCGCCCACTACCCGGCGCAGCTCCCCATCCAGGCGATGATGGTGAGCTGCGCGTCTGCATCGACTACCTCGGGCTCAACAGGGCCGCATCTCAGGAGCGTTACTGGCCATCACGTGCTGGCGGTGTGAGGGCCCCCGTCACACCTACGTTCGCATGCCCTTTGGCTTGCCGAACGCGGCCGTCACCTTCCAGCACCACCTGCGGAGCATCCTGTCGACTTAGCAGGACAGGCATCACGCCGTCCTAGAAGAGATCATGACAGTCCTCTAGGAGCCACCAGGGCCGGTGGAACCTCCCGAGGCTCAGGACCCTGGCGGCTCGTGAGGAGCGGCTTCCTCGGCACGCATCTCCAGCTACCTCGACATCTCTTCAGCAACTATGCCAGGTGACTCTTTCCCAGTTTGTTCAGCTGGGAGCGCCCCTCGGGCTACATTATTCCCAGGTCGCACGGGCTTGTCCCCGCGACTTGTGTCTTTTCGCATCTTTAGCTTACCTTGTTGGGGGTGCCCCATGGGCTGCATCATCCCCAGGCCCCTCGGGTCCGTCCCAGTGGCATGTATCGCTCTCGCATCTATCTGAATTAGCGTTGCTTTTCTCCAGTAGCCGCTTTAAAATTATCAATTGCCTGACCGACACTTCGATGCCATGAACGTTGTACGCCCTCGCGAACCTGCCCGCACCCGCCTCATGATTAAGGACAGGCACGGCGTCTGTGCTCGGGTTCGTCCCTGCAGCGTTGCTAAATCCAAGCGGCTGAGCTTTGGCTCACGGGCCAGCCCCGTGTACTTCACCTCCCATGGCCCTTGGTGTCTCGTCTTTGCACGACACGGTGCCTCATCGCTACAGGAGCCACGCGCTGGTTTACTTTCTTTAGGATGTTCGCATGAGAAGATTAGGCACGGCGTCTGTGCTCGGGTCCGTCCCTGCAGCGGCTGAGCTCTGTCTGGCGGGCCAGCCCCGTTCACGTCACCTCCTGGGGTCGCTGGTGTCTGGCCTTCTCGTGTGGCAGCCTTGAGGGATTCACTCAGTGGAGGTCACCTAACCATCTCGCAGGATCACCTCAAGCACCCTCAATCAAGACCAGGCGCAACCCGCCTTGAGGTAGGGCCTCGTGAGTCCCGCGCTAGCTCACGGGTCCCCAGATACACCTCGTCTGGCCCTGACGTGCAAGCCACGTGTCACGGCGGGGCTGTACACGCCCCAAGGGCTCTCCGTAGTAGGGAGTCCCCGCCCACGTGCAAGTGGAAGCACCATGCTCCGTGCTGGCAGTCGACACGGTTGAGGAGCGGCTATGCCCGTGCAAGTGCGGTAGCGCCTTGCTCCGCGCTGGTGATAAACAACTAGGGGTGGCCTCATGGCCGCTTTAATCTCAGGGAGGCACCAGGCTCAGTGCCTAGCCTCACCGCGCTGCTTTTCCCTCGGGAGAGTAGCGCGAGGGGGCTGGGCACGGGGGCTACACTCAGGTCACGCATAGTGTATGCTCCGCCAGGTCCCCCGGACTTGGTCGTCGCACAACCCTCCCGAGCGAGAGCCCGGCGAGGACAGGTATGAGGTCTGTTCGTACGTCAAGGGAGGCCCTTGGGCATCACGACCCAAGGGCCTAACTGGTCACGTAGCCCCTCACTCCTTGGTCTCGTCCAGGCGATCCGGACGACCCAACGGCGGTTGAGGTACGCGCGGGGCTGGGCCCTGCCGACGCAAAATGTTAAGGCCTTCTCTTGCATTTCCTTCCCAAAGGTTGTTTGAGCGTCAAGGGGGACTCCTGAGCATCGCAACTCAGGAGTCTAACTGGCCACGTGGCCCCTCACCCCCTGGCCTCGTCCTGGCGATCCGGACAAGTCGGTGGCAGCTGAGGTACGCGTGGGGCCGGGCCCTGCCGACGCAGAACACTAAACCCTGGTTTCGCGTTTCCTTCCCAGAGACTGTTTGCACGTCAAGGAGGACACCTGAGCATCGCGACTCAGGAGCCTAACTGGCCACATAGCCCTTCACCCCCTGACCTCGTCCTGGTGATCCGGACAAGCCAGCAGCGGTTGAGGTATGCGCGGGGTTTGGCTCTGCCGACGTAGAACGATAAAGCAAATGGGAAGGAAACTACGAAGATCTAGCAATTATTACAAGACATATTGTTCTTCGAACACCGAATAGAACTTTTAATGCCTCCGCGAGGCACGTCTCATGTCACAAGAAAATCCGCGAGAAAGTAAAAGCGAGAAGGAGTGTTGTTCTTCACCACCAAGCGCCTCTTCAGCCTTGCGCGCCGTCGTCAGGGAGCACCTTCTCGCCGGCAACATCACCGTCGGTCGTGTCGTTGGCCTTGGTTGCAGGATCGGCGGGGCCATCGGTCGGAGGTGTAGGCTCAATGGCGAGGAACTTTGTCAACTGGGCCTCCACCTGACCCTCCACGACCGCGGCGGTAGCTGCGCAGCGATCTTCCTCCACGGGCTCGAGCAGCCCGCCGAGGTCGGTGCTGGGGTTGCGAAGGTAAAGATGGCTGAAGACGCGCGTCAGCGCGCTTGCTTCTCCTTCCACCATGGGGCCGATCCCATAGGCGATACCCTCGAGCGCTACGACCAGAGAAGGAAGCAGTTGGGCGGGGCCTTCATCGTCTGTCACCAGCGGCTTCTCCAGGCCCTTCTCATAGAATGCCCTCAGCGCCACGCGGGATCTTTCTTCAAGGGACTTGAAGGCTGCACGATCCTCGACAAGCACCTTCGCCTTGGCTTCCAGTTGGGCCTTCTCCGCCTCCACCTTCTTCTCCAGCTCCTCCAAGCGGCCTCGCCGACTGCTCCAACTCAGCGTCACGACCATTGATGGCGTCTTCCCGGGCCTTCGTCTTCTCCTCATCCGCCTTGCGACTGCGGGCCTCGGTCGCATGCTCGTTGCGCATGGTCTCCAGCTCAGCCTCCATCGACCGGCAGCGATCCCTGGCGGCATCCGCATCCTTCTACGCCTCCTCACGAGCAGTTGCGGCTTGGATGGTGGACCGCTTGTCCTCCTCGGATGCTGCCACGGCCTGGCTCAGCACCGCCCTGACAGACGCGTTAGAGTGCAGCCAGCCTGAGATCAACTCCAAGCACCCTGCCACCAGGCGATGGTCGGCCCCTTGGATATCGTCCCGAAGCTGCGTCTACACGGAAAGGGCTTCCTCCAGGGCGTCGGGCGAAGCAGAAGGGCAGCGAGCTAGCGGCGTAAGCGAAGGAGGAGGCTGTGGCGTGATCAAGACCTGCGAGCCGACGATGGCGGGGGAGAGACAGGGGGTTACTTAGCCTTGGCGACATCCGCAGGCGAGCTGGAGGTGGGCGCCTCCGGAGCTAGCTTGGCCGAGGAGGCCGCCTCCTCCTGAGGGTGGTCCACTAGGCCTCGCGAGGACGGCCGAGCGGGGGAAGTAGGGGTGCCTTCTCCGCCTCCCTGCCCCGGAGGGGGCGCGGACAGGCCAGGCTGCTGAGCTTGTGAAGATGTGGCCACCTCCTCCCTCCTCTTCTTCGCCAACGACGTCGGCCTGACAGCACAAGAAGAGAACGTCAGGAAGAAACAATGGAAACAAGAGCACACACAAAGTCAGGCCAAGGTACTTAATGGTCCACGGTGTCGTAATTCTGCGGCCTCTTCAGCAACGCGGAGCCCATGGGCCTCGCAGCCTGCGGCGTAGGTGCGCGAGTCCCCGAAACAGCTGAGGCCGCGGAGGCTGGCCCAGCGGCAACGCCAGGCGGCGTCTGAGCTGGAGTGTCGCCTCGGGAGATCATCGCCGACCTACTCTTCGTCGGGACCCCAGCTAGCGACCTCTTCGAGGGGGTGACCTTGGACCTCGTGTTGGCCCCGGCGGAGGGTGTGGCCTCCCTCACCAAGTGGTCGTCGGCATCATCATCATCAGGCAAGGCATGGAGGAGATAGGCCTTGCGCGAGGGAGAGGTCTCTGCGGTCCACTCCAAGGTCGCTTCCGAGTCCTCCTCCTCCCCGACGGAATCATCGGAGGACAGCACCATCGGAGCCATCGCCACCGGGGCCTCGGAGGCGCAGGCGGTACGAGCCCGCGCCCGTCGAAGACAGGCCAGGCGGTGGCAACCTTCGCCCCGTCTAGGCGGCGATACAAGGGGACATGGGTGTCCAGCGGATGCCCCTGGTCGTCCCCAACCAAGAGCCGGAGAGCCGTAGTCAGATCCTCCTCCGACAAGACATCCGGGCGCAGGCGAAGGTCGTCCTCCATGCCCCCAAGCTTCCACAAGGGACGTGAGCGCGCCTGGAGTGGGGCCACGCGTGGCGCGAGGAATTCCTTGACAATCATGGCCCCCGTCAACCTCGCCGCCTTTGGATCGTCAGGCTTCAGGTCAGCGGTCATCTTCTTCAACACCAGCTCCGCCCGCGGGTCGGTGAGCTTGGCGCGGAGCCACCTGTCATGAGGCGTGGGCATCTCCGCCTGTACCACTAGCCGAGGATGGGAACACTTGGCATCCATCAGGATCCACTTGCTCCTGAAGCTCTCGGCCTTCTTCCCGGCCTTCGAGATCGCGTTGGCCTTATTGCCCGCAACAAAGTTGGCGCACCCCGAGAAAAATGCCGCCCATAAGCCGGAGGAAGAAGAAGTGGCGCAATAGCGCCACGGACGACATCACCCCGATGTACGCCTCACAGTAGAAGGCAAAGATCGACAGGAGGAGGACGGAGTTGGGATGAAGGTGGAGAGCATGCAGCTTGTAGTGGCTGAGAACGGCGTAGAAGAAATCGGAAAAGGGGGGAACCAGCCCCACAACAACACTGCTCATGAAGAAGGGATAGAAGGTACCGCCTGAAGCCTCAAGCTTAGCAGAGCCAGCCCGGAGTGCGGTCTTCCCCTTCTCGTTGCTGGCCTCCGCCGTCATCAGCAGCATGGCGGCAAGGTTCTTCTCGGAAGCGCTAGGCGTGCTCAGAGCCGGCTCGTACCAGGCGGGCGGAGAGGTAGCCTTTGCCTTGTCGGGCGCCATCAGTTTCGGGCTCGAAGGGAAGTTGGTGTGGATCTAGAGTCCTTGGGAGAGAGAGGCAAGAAAGGGGATCTGGAGCAAGACAAAGGCAAGCAATGAAGGCACCACATCACACACCTGCCTTTTGTCAGGGGCAGTTGCCGAGGTAGCATGGGGAAGCGGAGACGCCCACATCCTGTCAATCGCCACGCGTCAATCAAGGCCGCAGGCTATTGGGGCCCGCGGCGCTTCGCACTTGCCCCTTGGCTTTGCCTCGAAGCGAAGTCCGAGCGCGCCTTGGGCTCAGGGGCTACTGTCAGCGTTCTGGGAACGGGGGTCCCTAGACTTGCCTGCCTGCAGCCCACGGCGTGGCTCCACCAGCGGCCGCGTAGGGCCCATCTTCACCAGCAAACACTCAAGACCCTCGCGAGGGGCCGAGCCTCGCGAGGCGGACGACACAAGACCTCCTCAGGGGCGGCCTCACTAGACTGGCTCGCGAGGAGCGGAGAGATCAAGGCAAGGAGCACCTCGCGAGGTCCGCGTGATGTGAGCCATGACGACCAAGGCCAGGCGGGCACCAGGCGGGCGCCAGCGGGCGCAGTGTACTGGTTTCCTCTTCGGTGCTAAAGGGGCGGGCGCAGACGAGGAGTCCCGAGGCGTCAGGTAAAGGTTTCCATATCGGTGCAACGAGGCCGAGACCAGCGGGACGGCAGGACGGAGATCATCGCGGAGCCCACGACGGCGTCACCACCAGAGCCTTTGGCAGGGAAGACTACTTTTGTCAGGATAGCTCGTACTAGTTGTCGCCCTTCAAATCCGGCCGTTGTGGGATCCCTTTCCACCTAATATTTGGGAAGAGGACCCGGGCCCCTATAAATAGGACTAGCCACCACCATAGAAGGGCAACTGACCAGGGGACGAACTTTGGATCAGATCCACTCCACCCTCACACGCACAGGCTCACCGAGCTCAAGAACACCTCTCCTCAGGAGGTTGTTCTTCCCTTGTACTTGTTCATCCCCTCCTACAAGGCAATCCACCTCACCACACTGGAGTAGGGTATTACACCACAACGGTGGCCCGAGCCAGTATAAACCCTCCTGTCTCTTGTTCGTCGAGTTTGTCGAGTTAGGCCTTGAGATTGTGGCGAGAGCGAGCTAGAGAGAGAGGGAGATCTTCGTGCGCACCCCCAGTGTTCGAACCTCAAGGGTTTGCCGGAACCCGCAATCCGACAGTGTGGCATTTGCAGCTCAGAACTAAATATCGAACAATCTAAGCCATACTATGTATCGAACAATCTCATGTTTTATTTGAATTTGTGATAATGTGTGGCATTTGCAGCTAATAGCTGAATACTTGTAGGCGTAGGGGGTGGGGCACCATACATTATGTGATAAACACATTATACATATGAGACATTGTTTAGATTATGAAGATCTAGCTATAGCATGAAATGTACTGTGATTTGAAATCAACATAAAGTGGATTCAAAAATTCGATTTCGAGTTCATATAGTACACATAGTTCATATCTAAGTTGACAGTAATCATGTGGTGTGTGATAACCCACAAGTATAGGGGATCGCAACAGTTTCCGAGGGTAAAGTATTCAACCCAAATTTATTGATTTGACACAAGGGGAGCCAAAGAATATTCATGAGTATTAGCAGTTGAGTTGTCAATTCAACCACACCTGAAAGACTTAATATCTGCAGCAAAATATTTAGTAGCAAAGTAGTATGGAAGTAATGGTAACGGTGGCAAAAGTAACAGTAGTAGTTTTGTAGTGGTTGTAACAGCAGTAGCAATGAAACTAACTTAGCAAAGATCAATATGTGAAAAGCTCGTAGGCAATGGATCGGCAATGATAGTTGTGTCGGATGATATTCATCATGTAGCAGTTATAAACTAGGGTGACACAGATCTAGCTCCAAAACATGAATATAATGTAAGCATGTATTTCATATATAGTCATACGTGCTTATGGAAAAGAACTTGCATGACATCTTTTGTCCTACCCTCCCGTGGCAGCGGGGTCCTAATCTTTACCTAATATTAAAGGACGGAGGCTTTCATGGTTCTCCATCCGTCACCTTTTTATATCCATTGATTTTATGTTGACTTAAAATTGATGGTTGAGATCTAAAATTAGATCTACACGACCACGTGAGATTTTTAACCTGGTAACTAGGCAGGAGGGAAGAGGCCCCTTTTTTAAATAACGAGCGAAGAGATGACTCTGTTTTGAGATAAGGGAAATAAATTTGGTAGGTATGTTACACTGAATTAAAGGAGGATCAGGAAGGCTCTGCCAAATTAATAAACTGAATTACAAGAGGATTAGGAGGGCTCTGGATGATGTATTAAAGGACAATGAGGAGGGTCTAGTGCAATTTAAGCGGATTGTAACACCCTGGAATTTTGGCCCTTTCTTTTTCTTTTGATTTATTTGGTTTTTGCCGTGATTTTCTTTTTGGAGTGGATCTGTGGACTTGAAACCTGGGAGATCATCATCATTTCTTCTCCCAAGTGGCTCATTATTCACAAAACTTTCCCAAGATCATGCCATTTCCATTCTAGCCCAACCCTAAAATTCTTTTCTAAGGAATATTCCTTTTTTCTATTAAAGGAATAGTCATGTTTGCCCTAGGTTGTGAAGCAACCTATATTTCTGTCACTCCCAAAATTCCCAAATAATTCTCATAATTTCTTTGGGTCATATATTGCTCAAATATGCCCAAACTTTTCTGTCCTAGCCCAAACATAATTCCCCAATATTAATTCTTCATTTCTGCCCAGTGTGGTTTTCTGTGAAGGAAATGCCACCTATCTCTCCTTGTTTGCTCCCAAACTTTTTGGGCATGCTTTCACATCCAAATCATTGTCCCATGCCAAAATTCAGCTCCATTTGCCTAGTGAATCTTCCTCAGCAATTTTTCAAAGTTCCTGTCAGACAGAAGGCACTGTGAAGGAAGTACTACCTAGGAGTATCCAAATGAGTTGAAATTTTGCACACTCCTTCATGGCTCATATTATTACCCTCCTCAAATTTTTAGCACCATCAAATCAACTATGTGAGCACAGGATCAAATCTTTGCTTCTGGCAATATTTTCAGGTTGTTATGCAAGTATATTTTATATTCCTTCATTAATTCTAAAAAATTACCAGATCATGCTCCTACTCAAATCACTTCTCCCCACCAAATTTGGGATCATTTCAACAAATCATCTTCTCACCAATATTCTTGCAAGTTTCTAGACAGAGAGGATGTGTGTGAAGCAAGTACCATTTTGGCATGTCCAATTGGTATGAAATTTTTACAGCATCTTTATATGTCCAAATCATCATGATCTACCAAATTTCAGCTCAAGTTGATACTCCATGTGAGTGCATCATAATCAAGTCTCTAGACCAATTTTGTAGTTATAAAGAAAACCTATTGTTTTGTGATGCATTTCCCATCAAAACTCCCAGGATTATAGTCCTTCCTTCGATAAACACCCCAGACAACTCATTTGACCCTTAGCATCTCTCTGTTGATCATAGTAACATGACCAAGTTTGCTACAACAAACTTTCATCGATGGCTACGTTAGCTACAGAGCCTCTCCTCTCGCGCTTTCACTTCCCACAGTCTCCAATTTGGAAGAACATCATGCTAGACACAGTTTCCCCTCCTCTCATGACCTCTCTTTGCCATGTCGCGTGGTTACTACACCACTGGCATGCCAATTCACGCGCTCTGCTCGCTTTGGCCGCGTCCAGGACGTCGCCTGGCTCCGGCCCCTCTCCCTCTCGTCATCTTCGCGCGCGTGAGCATGTCTAGTCCTTCTCCTTGTCGTTGCTTTCACCCTGGACCCCTCTCCCCCTCCGGAAACCTCCTCGTCGGCGCTCACTGCCGCATGACCATGGGCACAGTGGCCCTTTGGCTCCGTCTTCATCTCGGCTGCGTTGCCCCGTGAGCCTTGCCCGCACTGTCTCGTTGTTACCTCACCCTCCCCATGATCGCTGAGCTCAATAGAGCCTCGATCGGACTTGAATGACGGCAACCGGGTCGCCCCGCTCACCCCATGCCTATTTAAGACACCCCCGGCTACGTCTCGCTTTGCCCACGACCTCACATCCCTCCTAGAGCCCTCCCTAGCCTCTCATCCGAGCTCGAGGAGCTCCTCTACCTCTACATCACCGCCACGGCCGCCTCGGCCAGTCGGCTAAATTAGCTCGAGCTCGAGCGCTTCCCCTCCATCTTCCTCCAATAGATCTCTCCCCCGCCACCCTGGAACATTTCCTGTAGCTCCCCGTTGTAACGCACCGTGACCGACGCTCCAGACGGCTTCCATGTTTTTCGTGTTCGCCGTGTGTTTTATTTGTTGGTTGCATTTCATCATGGCATCATCCGCATTGCATTGGCACTCGTTGCCGTCATTGTTTTTAAAACTTGCATTCCGCTCATAGTTGCCGCGTCCCCCCTTGCTTTCGTTGACCGTTTCGAGACCAACCACACTTGCAACGTTGCTCCTCATTTTCTCTCTTGTCTTCTCCGGGGCCTTTTGTCAGACACTTTGTCTTTATCGACCCCTCTCAGACCACCCCTCACGCGCGTCCGAAAACTCCCCCGAACCCGACTCAGACTGTCGTTACCAGTGGATCCGGATCATCCTCAAACATCTATAAAACATCTCTGTTCTCTTATTTAGCCTAACCTAGCCTTTTATCCCGACCGTTCGATTTTAATCGAAGGGTCCGATTAACCCCTACCCTAATCCCCTACCTATATATATAGTCTAACCCTAGCCCTGTCCCATCCATCCATCAAATCCTCCCCGCCGCCGCCAGTCCACCTGGTCTCCTCCTCGTCTTCCCCACCGAGCCAACCACCATCCACCTCAGATCCACCCCCCTCCAACCGTAGCCTCCGACCAACTCCCGTGATTTCCGCGCCACCCAAATCACCAGCAAGCCGCAGCCTCCTCCTTCCCGCGCCTGCAACCAGCTCCTTACCCCAAGTGTCCCCGCTTTCCGTGCACGTCCCGCACCAAGGAGAGGAGCTCCTCGAGACCCTCGGCTCCAGCGCCTGGCCTCGACTACAGCCGCCCTGCCGGCGAGCTGCACCACCGATGATCCACGAACCAGGCCGCTCCCGCACCCCACTCCCTTCCTCTCCCTTCCCTGTCTTTCTCCCTCACCTCACATCTCTCCCTCTCTGTTTGCTCGAACAGGAGACAGCGACGCCGCCTGGAGTTTCTCCACCACCGACTCCCTCCGTCTCTGGTTCTGTGCGGCCCCGCTGCCTTGCCGGAGACCCAAGACGCTGCCACGCCACGGCGGACCTCGCCAGCAGGTTCCGTCGATGAGCCCCTGCTCCTTTCCTCTCCTCCCGCTTGCCTTTCTCTGAGTTTCTCTGACCCCGCCGCGACGCCCTCTGTAGGTTGACATCGCCGCCTTGGATCCGCGCCAAGCTCCGCCGTCCCCGCGCTCCTGCTGTCTCACCAGATCCGGCCGGTTTTCGTGCGCACTCGCCCCGCCCAGTCCCTCTGTTGCTCTCCTGCTTCACGCTGCTGCCTCCCCTGCGTCCAGAGGAGGACGAACGCCTCCGCGCCCTGCTTCCCGTTCTGCCCAGGAACGAGCACCGCCCCGCGTTGACCGGTACAGCGCCAGCGTGGACGAGAGCCACTCGCCCGCGAGAGGCCACCTCTGCCTGCATCGCGCAGCCCAGCGCCTCCCCAGCCCAGTGTGTAGTCGGTCCAGCCTCTCACCGAACGGGCCAAGGCCCACTGGGTGAGGCCACACCCCAGCGCCCCTCCTCTTGTTTTTTTCCTCTGTTGGTCTTCCTGTTCAGATTCGGCCCATGTGATGTTTTTTTCAGGATCTGCGAATTTAGCTATTACCCCAGGATTTACTGTTTTGCAGAAAAGTCCCTAGTCTTCATGCATATAATAACTCATCAACCGTGCATCGGATTAAAATGATTTATATATGTAAAATGCTTAGAATTTCATTCAGTTTCATAATATGCTGCTCTCATCCATGTTTAAGATGTTTAAGTTGCTGTTTAATTTTATTTTGCATAAATGCCATGCTAAATGATTTATTTCATAACTAAATAACCGTAGCTCCAAATTTAATAAACTTTATATGTAAATGGGGTAGAAAAATGCCTAGTTTAACATGGTGCACTTTATTTTTCTATTTAACAACATTAAAATATGGTTTAGGGCAGAACAGTACGAAATTCAAAATATGCATATGGGGATTTTCCGGAATTGTTGTTTATTGTTTCCGGCCTCATTTAACTTGCTTAAATAGTTAGTTTACTTATGCTTCACCCTCTTGCCTTGTTAATCAACATTTAACATTGTTGGGTACATAAAAGAGAGAGAACTAAATAATTGATGTGGTGTTTCGTCAATATGCAACTTGTTGCATATTGAGCTTCACTTAATTTGTAGTATTGTTTGTGCACTTTGCCATGCCATGCCTCTTTAAACCGGACATGCATCATACTTGATTGTGCATCATGCCATCCTTATGTGATGGTATTTTACTATGTTGTTTGCTTCTCTCGTTAGCTTCGGTTTCGTTCCGGAGTTGTGAGGATTCGTTCGACTACATCCGTTTGTCTTCTTCATGGACTCGTTCTTGTTCCATGCGGGATTTCAGGCAAGATGACCATACCCTCGAAATCACTTTTATCTTTGCTTGCTAGGTTTTCGCTGTATTGCTATGCCACGCTACCTACCACTTGCTATATCATGCCTCCCATATTGCCATGTCAAGCCTCTAACCATCATTTCCTAGCAAACCGTTGTTTGGCTATGTTACCGCTTTTGCTCAGCCCCTCTTATAGCGTTGCTAGTTGCAGGTGAAGATGAAGTTTGTTCCATGTTGGAACATGGATATGTTGGGATATCACAATATCTCTTATTTAATTAATGCATCTATATACTTGGTAAAGGGTGGAAGGCTTGGCCTTATGCCTGGTGTTTTGTTCCACTCTTGCCGCCCTAGTTTCCGTCATACCGGTGTTATGTTCCTTGATTTTGCGTTCCTTACGCGGTTGGGTGATTTATGGGACCCCCTTGACAGTTCGCTTTGAATAAAACTCCTCCAGGAAGGCCCAACCTTGGTTTTACCATTTGGCTACCTAAGCCTTTTTCCCTTGGGTTCTGCACACTCAA
>NC_057814.1:177265731-177266287 GCF_018294505.1 Triticum aestivum
GAGAGCCGTGCCCGCGGTTATGTGGCAGATGGGAAATTTGTTAATATCCGGTTGTAGAGAACTTGTCACTTGACCTAATTTAAAATACATCAACCGCGTGTGTAGCCGTGATGGTCTCTTTTCGGCGGAGTCTGGGAAGAGAACACGGCTTTTGGGTTATGTTTGGCGTAAGTAGGAGTTCAGGATCACTTCTTGATCATTACTAGTTGACGACCGTTCCGTTGCTCCTCTTCTCGCTCTTATTTGCGTATGTTAGCCACCATATGTGCTTAGTGCTTGCTGCAGCTCCACCTGACTACCTTCTCCTACCCATAAGCTTAAATAGTCTTGATTTCGCGGGTGTGAGATTGTTGAGTCCTCGTGACTCGCCAGATACTTCCAAACAGTTGAAGGTGCCGATGATAGCAGTGCATGTGATGCAACTGAGCTCAAGTGGGAGTTCGATGAAAACCTTGGTCGTTACTATATTTCGTTTCTGGATGATCAGTAGTGGTGCCCAGTTGGGACGATCGGGGATCTAGCATTTGGGGTTATCTTCTTTCGTTTGGAATTGACC
>NC_057814.1:177266802-177268319 GCF_018294505.1 Triticum aestivum
TAGTCGGTCTATGTGTGTACCTTGAATGATGTATGAATTTATTTATGTATTGTGTGAAGTGGCGATTGTAAGCCAACTCTCTTTATCCCATTCTTGTTCATTACATGGGATTGTGTGAAGATGACCCTTCTTGCGACAATACCTACAATGCGGTTATGCCTCTAAGTCGTGCCTCGACACGTGGGAGATATAGCCGCATCGTGGGTGTTTCAAGTTGGTAATCAGAGCCATCCCCGACTTAGGAGCCCCCTGCTTGATCGAATCGCTGGCGTTGTTGAGTCTAGAAAAAAATGTTTTGAGTCTTAGGATTATATATATCGGAGAGTAGGATTCTTTTTACTCCTCAGTCCCTTCGTCGCTCTGGTGAGGCCTCCTGACGTAGAAGTTTTGTCTTTTCTCTCCTCAAATTTCACTAAAAAAATTAGGATCATGAGGGTATCTTGGAATCGTTCCGATGGTTTTGTGACGAGAACATTGTTCTTGGTGCCTCCTGACATTTAGGGGTTGTGGCAGTGTCCCGGGGAGTTGAGCTCCGAGGTGTTGTCGTCACAATTTTATCGTTGCGGTTCTGGAATACCTGAGTTTCACCGACATCGAAAATCTCTTTTATGCAGTTGTTGGTGAGATCACCTCGACGCCACCCAGTACTGGGGTGGGAGTTCGGGAGTATTGCCATAACTCGTATAACGGATGCTTTTCGAAGGTTGAGGTAAACGATTTCCGGAGTTTTCTTGGTTATGTGTTGACGGATGGATACAGCTGGATCTAGGTATTGTTAGTTTGGGTGAGATATTTTGTGTCCCCTGTATCCCCAACACCAGATTGCATAACCAGAAAGTTTCGGGAGTTTATAAGTGGTAATTCAAGTATCTCGTAGGATATCTTTCCAACACACACATGATACGATATGGGATCTATCATATGTTTGTTTCCGGCTTATTCTGCGAGCCAATCCTTTGTTTTGTTTTAAGTTGTGGTATTCGAGTTGCTTCGAAGTCAAGTGTTGATTCCATACCTGTCCTAAGCAGTGTTCTCATACTTCTATGTGAATACCAATCCTTCTTGATCATCAAGATTGTCATGCCAATTCTTTCCAACCAACGTGCTCTTTTTCAAGTGGATCCGATCATTTCAACATTCGCAAGATAGATTCTCAGTTCTTTGCAACGGTGTTTGCTTCATCCATTCCAAGTTGTCTTTGTTTTCCCCGCCCTCCCACCCTTTTTCTTCAAGGACTCAGATTTCTTAATCAAGTATCCTTTTTATTGATGGGAAGTCTCTCCATCCTTTTTTTTCAATCAATGTTCTGACCCGATGATTTCCCATGAAGATACTAACGGAGCTTCAAGTTTATTATTCTTCGTTCTTTTTCTTCTCCGGTGGACTCAAGTCAAGCTTTCAGTGTTGATCGTATTCTTTTCCTCGTTTCAAATGCTTTCTCATGTCGGTGCATCTCTTAATCATCCACCTCTTGCTATTCATGTTATTTGGAGTGCTGAAGATATCTCAGAAGATTC
>NC_057814.1:177269102-177270310 GCF_018294505.1 Triticum aestivum
CATTTCCATTCCCAATCCGTTCAAGCTATCTCGAGGTTGTTATCTCTTTTGAGCCATTTAATTCAACCGGCGCAATCTTTTTTTTAATCATTCAACGGTGTATCTTTTGAGTGGGCCCTAACCCACAGGTTTTTTCCCAGGATCTTACCTAACTCTTCTAATTCCTTCCGGAGTTATTCTCAAATTCATTGCAAAGTTTGACGTAAGAATGGGTTATCATCAGTCATATGTCTTTCTCCAAGATCTTTCAAATTCTTTTCATCGTTGGTTCAACCTTTCCAATATTCATTCCGGAGTGCCTAAACAATTCATGGTGGTGTTTCTCATCGTCATTCTCAACATTTGAAGACCGAAGAAGTGTTTCTCTTAAATCTTGCTCCATTCTCTTCAAGATTCATGGTTCTAGCTTGATGCCATCCACTCATAATTGTTTTCGATTGTGAGAATTCTTTTCACCCATCCGGAGCAATTCAGGAGTCTTTTTAGTTTGATTCTCTGGAACTCATCATCTCAGAATTATTCATTCTCAGCTTTCAGCTCTCGTCTCCAAATCTTACCGGTGCATCATTCAAGTATTCTCTAATCAGCTCGTCATCTATTCGTTCACTTGTATCTAAATCCCCTGAAGTAGCTTCTTTCGTTTTCCAATTCTTCCCGGTGAATTGTGCCTTTGCTACTTTCATTTTCAGTTCTTACGATGGTTTGTTTAAGATTCCTCTTCATTTGGCATCGTATCAATTCATTTGTTCTCTCATAATCCTACCGGTGGTTTGTTCAACATTCCTATTCCTTTATTATCATATCATTTCATTCGTTCTTTCCAATCCTCCCGGTGATTCGGCAAAGAATTCTTCAAGTTGGCGCTATATCCCTCTTCAATCCTTGCAAAAGAAATAAGTGGCATGCCAAATCCGTTGCTTGTCATCAATTTAAATTGGTGAAGGTTATGCATAACATAATTCTTATTCTTGTTTCATCCAAGTGATTAATTCCTTCTTTCGGAGTTCGTTCATGATATCAAATTCTCGGTTCCAAGTTGTTCATCTTTTCTTTCCGGAGTTCCATGTTTTATCGGTTATATCATCCCGAAGCTCCATCTAAATCATTGCAAGGCTTCACCTTGTGTTGTCAACTTCTCTTTCTTTCTATCATCCTTTTGTTTACCAGAGTTCCTCATGGAGGCTCTACATGGTGGTTCGTCAAGGATT
>NC_057814.1:177270602-177273607 GCF_018294505.1 Triticum aestivum
CTCAATCTCTCAAGGTTCGTGGTTTCACTCGTTTGTCAAAGAAGCAACTTTGTTTTACCTCTTCCCCTTCCGTTTTTCTCCGGTGCCATCCTAGATCTCGGGACGAGATCCTCTCGTAGTGGTGGAGTGATGTAACGCCCCGTGACCGACGCTCCAGACGGCTTCCATGTTTTTCGTGTTCGCCGTGTGTTTTATTTGTTGGTTGCATTTCATCATGGCATCATCCGCATTGCATCGGCACTCGTTGCCGTCATTGTTTTTAAAACTTGCATTCCGCTCATAGTTGCCGCATCCCCCCTTGCTTTCGTTGACCGTTTCGAGACCAACCACACTTGCAACGTTGCTCCTCATTTTCTCTCTTGTCTTCTCTGGGGCCTTTTGTCAAACGCTTTTTCTTTGTCGACCCATCTCAGACCACCCCTCGCGCGCGTCCGAAAACTCCTCCGAACCCGACTCAGACTGTCGTTACCAGTGGATCCGGATCATCCTCAAACATCTATAAAACATCTCCATTTTCTTATTTAGCCTAACCTAGCCTTTTATCCCGACCGTTCGATTTTAATCGAAGGGTCCGATTAACCCCTACCCTAATCCCCTACCTATATATATAGTCTAACCCTAGCCCTGTCCCACCCATCCATCAAATCCTCCCCGCCATCGCCAGCCCACCTGGTCTCCTCCTCGTCTTCCCCACTGAGCCAACCACCATCCACCTCAGATCCACCCCCTCCAACCGTAGCCTCCGACCAACTCCCGTGATTTCCGCGCCACCCAAATCACCAGCAAGCCGCAGCCTCCTCCTTCCCGCGCCTGCAACCAGCTCCTCACCCCAAGTGTCCCCGCTTTCCGTGCGCGTCCCGCACCAAGGAGAGGAGCTCTTCGAGCCCCTCGGCTCCAGTGCCTTGCCTCGACTACAGCCGCCTTGCCGGCGAGCTGCACCATCGATGATCCGCGAACTAGGCCGCTCCCGCACCCCACTCCCTTCCTCTCCCTTCCCTGTCTTTCTCCCTCACCTCACATCTCTCCCTCTCTGTTTGCTCGAACAGGAGACAGCGACGCCGCCTGGAGTTTCTCCACCACCGACTCCCTCCGTCTCTGGTTCTGTGCGGCCCCGCTGCCTTGCCGGAGACCGAAGACGCTGCCACGCCACGGCGGACCTCGCCAGCAGGTTCCGTCGATGAGCCCCTGCTCCTTTCCTCTCCTCCCGCTTGCCTTTCTCTGAGTTTCTCTGACCCCGCCGCGACGCCCTCTGTAGGTTGACATCGCCGCCTTGGATCCGCGCCAAGCTCCGCCGTCCCCGCGCTCCTGCTGTCTCACCAGATCCGGCCGGTTTTCGTGCGCACTCGCCCCGCCCAGTCCCTCTGCTGCTCTCCTGCTTCACGCTGCTGCCTCCCCTGCGTCCAGAGGAGGACGAACGCCTCCGCGCCCTGCTTCCCGTTCTGCCCAGGAACGAGCACCGCCCCGCGTTGACCGGTACAGCGCCAGCGTGGACGAGAGCCACTCGCCTGCGAGAGGCCACCTCTGCCTGCATCGCACAGCCCAGCGCCTCCCCAGCCCAGTGTGTAGTCGGTCCAGCCTCTCACCGAACGGGCCAAGGCCCACTGGGTGAGGCCACACCCCAGCGCCCCTCCTCTTGTTTTTTTCCTCTGTTGGTCTTCCTGTTCAGATTCGGCCCATGTGATGTTTTTTTCAGGATCTGCGAATTTAGCTATTACCCCAGGATTTACTGTTTTGCAGAAAAGTCCCTAGTCTTCATGCATATAATAACTCATCAACCGTGCATCGGATTAAAATGATTTATATATGTAAAATGCTTAGAATTTCATTCAGTTTCATAATATGCTGCTCTCATCCATGTTTAAGATGTTTAAGTTGCTGTTTAATTTTATTTTGCATAAATGCCATGCTAAATGATTTATTTCATAACTAAATAACCGTAGCTCCAAATTTAATAAACTTTATATGTAAATGGGGTAGAAAAATGCCTAGTTTAACATGGTGCACTTTATTTTTCTATTTAACAACATTAAAATATGGTTTAGGGCAGAACAGTACGAAATTCAAAATATGCATATGGGGATTTTCCGGAATTGTTGTTTATTGTTTCCGGCCTCATTTAACTTGCTTAAATAGTTAGTTTACTTATGCTTCACCCTCTTGCCTTGTTAATCAACATTTAACATTGTTGGGTACATAAAAGAGAGAGAACTAAATAATTGATGTGGTGTTTCGTCAATATGCAACTTGTTGCATATTGAGCTTCACTTAATTTGTAGTATTGTTTGTGCACTTTGCCATGCCATGCCTCTTTAAACCGGACATGCATCATACTTGATTGTGCATCATGCCATCCTTATGTGATGGTATTTTACTATGTTGTTTGCTTCTCTCGTTAGCTTCGGTTTCGTTCCGGAGTTGTGAGGATTCGTTCGACTACATCCGTTTGTCTTCTTCATGGACTCGTTCTTGTTCCATGCGGGATTTCAGGCAAGATGACCATACCCTCGAAATCACTTTTATCTTTGCTTGCTAGGTTTTCGCTGTATTGCTATGCCACGCTACCTACCACTTGCTATATCATGCCTCCCATATTGCCATGTCAAGCCTCTAACCATCATTTCCTAGCAAACCGTTGTTTGGCTATGTTACCGCTTTTGCTCAGCCCCTCTTATAGCGTTGCTAGTTGCAGGTGAAGATGAAGTTTGTTCCATGTTGGAACATGGATATGTTGGGATATCACAATATCTCTTATTTAATTAATGCATCTATATACTTGGTAAAGGGTGGAAGGCTTGGCCTTATGCCTGGTGTTTTGTTCCACTCTTGCCGCCCTAGTTTCCGTCATACCGGTGTTATGTTCCTTGATTTTGCGTTCCTTACGCGGTTGGGTGATTTATGGGACCCCCTTGACAGTTCGCTTTGAATAAAACTCCTCCAGGAAGGCCCAACCTTGGTTTTACCATTTGGCTACCTAAGCCTTTTTCCCTTGGGTTCTGCACACTCAA
>NC_057814.1:177274362-177275879 GCF_018294505.1 Triticum aestivum
TAGTCGGTCTATGTGTGTACCTTGAATGATGTATGAATTTATTTATGTATTGTGTGAAGTGGCGATTGTAAGCCAACTCTCTTTATCCCATTCTTGTTCATTACATGGGATTGTGTGAAGATGACCCTTCTTGCGACAATACCTACAATGCGGTTATGCCTCTAAGTCGTGCCTCGACACGTGGGAGATATAGCCGCATCGTGGGTGTTTCAAGTTGGTAATCAGAGCCATCCCCGACTTAGGAGCCCCCTGCTTGATCGAATCGCTGGCGTTGTTGAGTCTAGAAAAAAATGTTTTGAGTCTTAGGATTATATATATCGGAGAGTAGGATTCTTTTTACTCCTCAGTCCCTTCGTCGCTCTGGTGAGGCCTCCTGACGTAGAAGTTTTGTCTTTTCTCTCCTCAAATTTCACTAAAAAAATTAGGATCATGAGGGTATCTTGGAATCGTTCCGATGGTTTTGTGACGAGAACATTGTTCTTGGTGCCTCCTGACATTTAGGGGTTGTGGCAGTGTCCCGGGGAGTTGAGCTCCGAGGTGTTGTCGTCACAATTTTATCGTTGCGGTTCTGGAATACCTGAGTTTCACCGACATCGAAAATCTCTTTTATGCAGTTGTTGGTGAGATCACCTCGACGCCACCCAGTACTGGGGTGGGAGTTCGGGAGTATTGCCATAACTCGTATAACGGATGCTTTTCGAAGGTTGAGGTAAACGATTTCCGGAGTTTTCTTGGTTATGTGTTGACGGATGGATACAGCTGGATCTAGGTATTGTTAGTTTGGGTGAGATATTTTGTGTCCCCTGTATCCCCAACACCAGATTGCATAACCAGAAAGTTTCGGGAGTTTATAAGTGGTAATTCAAGTATCTCGTAGGATATCTTTCCAACACACACATGATACGATATGGGATCTATCATATGTTTGTTTCCGGCTTATTCTGCGAGCCAATCCTTTGTTTTGTTTTAAGTTGTGGTATTCGAGTTGCTTCGAAGTCAAGTGTTGATTCCATACCTGTCCTAAGCAGTGTTCTCATACTTCTATGTGAATACCAATCCTTCTTGATCATCAAGATTGTCATGCCAATTCTTTCCAACCAACGTGCTCTTTTTCAAGTGGATCCGATCATTTCAACATTCGCAAGATAGATTCTCAGTTCTTTGCAACGGTGTTTGCTTCATCCATTCCAAGTTGTCTTTGTTTTCCCCGCCCTCCCACCCTTTTTCTTCAAGGACTCAGATTTCTTAATCAAGTATCCTTTTTATTGATGGGAAGTCTCTCCATCCTTTTTTTTCAATCAATGTTCTGACCCGATGATTTCCCATGAAGATACTAACGGAGCTTCAAGTTTATTATTCTTCGTTCTTTTTCTTCTCCGGTGGACTCAAGTCAAGCTTTCAGTGTTGATCGTATTCTTTTCCTCGTTTCAAATGCTTTCTCATGTCGGTGCATCTCTTAATCATCCACCTCTTGCTATTCATGTTATTTGGAGTGCTGAAGATATCTCAGAAGATTC
>NC_057814.1:177276451-177277659 GCF_018294505.1 Triticum aestivum
CATTTCCATTCCCAATCCGTTCAAGCTATCTCGAGGTTGTTATCTCTTTTGAGCCATTTAATTCAACCGGCGCAATCTTTTTTTTAATCATTCAACGGTGTATCTTTTGAGTGGGCCCTAACCCACAGGTTTTTTCCCAGGATCTTACCTAACTCTTCTAATTCCTTCCGGAGTTATTCTCAAATTCATTGCAAAGTTTGACGTAAGAATGGGTTATCATCAGTCATATGTCTTTCTCCAAGATCTTTCAAATTCTTTTCATCGTTGGTTCAACCTTTCCAATATTCATTCCGGAGTGCCTAAACAATTCATGGTGGTGTTTCTCATCGTCATTCTCAACATTTGAAGACCGAAGAAGTGTTTCTCTTAAATCTTGCTCCATTCTCTTCAAGATTCATGGTTCTAGCTTGATGCCATCCACTCATAATTGTTTTCGATTGTGAGAATTCTTTTCACCCATCCGGAGCAATTCAGGAGTCTTTTTAGTTTGATTCTCTGGAACTCATCATCTCAGAATTATTCATTCTCAGCTTTCAGCTCTCGTCTCCAAATCTTACCGGTGCATCATTCAAGTATTCTCTAATCAGCTCGTCATCTATTCGTTCACTTGTATCTAAATCCCCTGAAGTAGCTTCTTTCGTTTTCCAATTCTTCCCGGTGAATTGTGCCTTTGCTACTTTCATTTTCAGTTCTTACGATGGTTTGTTTAAGATTCCTCTTCATTTGGCATCGTATCAATTCATTTGTTCTCTCATAATCCTACCGGTGGTTTGTTCAACATTCCTATTCCTTTATTATCATATCATTTCATTCGTTCTTTCCAATCCTCCCGGTGATTCGGCAAAGAATTCTTCAAGTTGGCGCTATATCCCTCTTCAATCCTTGCAAAAGAAATAAGTGGCATGCCAAATCCGTTGCTTGTCATCAATTTAAATTGGTGAAGGTTATGCATAACATAATTCTTATTCTTGTTTCATCCAAGTGATTAATTCCTTCTTTCGGAGTTCGTTCATGATATCAAATTCTCGGTTCCAAGTTGTTCATCTTTTCTTTCCGGAGTTCCATGTTTTATCGGTTATATCATCCCGAAGCTCCATCTAAATCATTGCAAGGCTTCACCTTGTGTTGTCAACTTCTCTTTCTTTCTATCATCCTTTTGTTTACCAGAGTTCCTCATGGAGGCTCTACATGGTGGTTCGTCAAGGATT
>NC_057814.1:177277669-177279516 GCF_018294505.1 Triticum aestivum
CTTTCATTCTACAATTTTTCGTCAAGATTTCTATCGGAGTTATGATCCTCCTAGCTATACTCTAAAATAAACATGGTGTTCAACACATGTCTTGTTTTGAGGAGTTCAAGCATTCTTCATCTTGCATTCCGAAGTGCAATTCTCTCTATCTTATCTTCTGAGATGGTGTTATGCCATTTTTGACAATTTTCCTTCGTGTTTCAAGGTTCACAAGTTGTTAAGAATGAAATATTTAAACCCATCATTCCTTCATTGGAGTTATCTTGGGTTATATATTTCACCTAAAGCCTTCCATTGGGAATGTTGCTCTTTGTGACGATTACCTATGATCCAAGTTTCTTAGCACCTCGGTGGAAGAAGCTTTCTATCTTTTCTAGCTCTCAATCAAATCTTTTTCCGGTGAATGGCAGGTTGTCACCTCATAATTTTGAGATGTGTTCCATAAGCCCACAACAAGCTTGTTCTTTCGTTGTTGATTTCCCAACAACTCCGTTATAACCTTCTTGGAAGGATGCTTTCCAAGCTCATTTGTGGCAGAAGTTGTCATTTTCTTCTCCATTCTTTATTCCAAGGATCTATCTTCTATTATTTATTTCTTCCGGAGGCATTGTGATGATGCTCTCTTCACTCATCTTCTCGGTTTGTGAAGACCGTGTTCTTTTCGTCCTTATCCATTTCCAACCGGAGTGCCGTGCCCTCTTTTCAAGTTCTTCCCAATCTGTCAAGTTTTGCCTACCTTCTCAACCGGAGTGCTGTCTGAAATCTTTCTTACCCCTTGTGCCATTTTTCAATAGTTCCGGAGGCAGTGTGTTGTTGATTTCATCAAGTATCATCCCATCTTCTCAAGTTCATGTTAATTCCATCCATTTTCAGTCGGAGTGCTGTCCAAATTATATCATTCTTATTCCTTCTTTATCTTGTTTTAACCGGAGTGTTGTGTCTATCATTCCTCCTCTAACCGGAGTCTCATCCAAGTGCTTTCTTTTTGCCAAGTTCATATTCTATGCCTTCCATTTCCAACCGGAGTGTTGTCGTAATTGATCCTTATCATTCCATGTACATCTCATTTCAACCGGAGTGCTTGCATGTACTTCTTGTCCATTGTAACCCTTTTCTTATGTCTTTCACAAGGTTCCCGTAATGTTCCTTGTTCCCCTTTTCTAACGGATTGTTTTCAACTTTGTTCATCTTCGTTGTATTCTCTCTTTTAATTCTCTCAATCTCTCAAGGTTCGTGGTTTCACTCGTTTGTCAAAGAAGCAACTTTGTTTTACCTCTTCCCCTTCCGTTTTTCTCCGGTGCCATCCTAGATCTCGGGACGAGATCCTCTCGTAGTGGTGGAGTGATGTAACGCCCCGTGACCGACGCTCCAGACGGCTTCCATGTTTTTCGTGTTCGCCGTGTGTTTTATTTGTTGGTTGCATTTCATCATGGCATCATCCGCATTGCATCGGCACTCGTTGCCGTCATTGTTTTTAAAACTTGCATTCCGCTCATAGTTGCCGCATCCCCCCTTGCTTTCGTTGACCGTTTCGAGACCAACCACACTTGCAACGTTGCTCCTCATTTTCTCTCTTGTCTTCTCTGGGGCCTTTTGTCAAACGCTTTTTCTTTGTCGACCCATCTCAGACCACCCCTCGCGCGCGTCCGAAAACTCCTCCGAACCCGACTCAGACTGTCGTTACCAGTGGATCCGGATCATCCTCAAACATCTATAAAACATCTCCATTTTCTTATTTAGCCTAACCTAGCCTTTTATCCCGACCGTTCGATTTTAATCGAAGGGTCCGATTAACCCCTACCCTAATCCCCTACCTATATATATAGTCTAACCCTAGCCCTGTCCCA
>NC_057814.1:177279962-177280685 GCF_018294505.1 Triticum aestivum
CAGCCCAGCGCCTCCCCAGCCCAGTGTGTAGTCGGTCCAGCCTCTCACCGAACGGGCCAAGGCCCACTGGGTGAGGCCACACCCCAGCGCCCCTCCTCTTGTTTTTTTCCTCTGTTGGTCTTCCTGTTCAGATTCGGCCCATGTGATGTTTTTTTCAGGATCTGCGAATTTAGCTATTACCCCAGGATTTACTGTTTTGCAGAAAAGTCCCTAGTCTTCATGCATATAATAACTCATCAACCGTGCATCGGATTAAAATGATTTATATATGTAAAATGCTTAGAATTTCATTCAGTTTCATAATATGCTGCTCTCATCCATGTTTAAGATGTTTAAGTTGCTGTTTAATTTTATTTTGCATAAATGCCATGCTAAATGATTTATTTCATAACTAAATAACCGTAGCTCCAAATTTAATAAACTTTATATGTAAATGGGGTAGAAAAATGCCTAGTTTAACATGGTGCACTTTATTTTTCTATTTAACAACATTAAAATATGGTTTAGGGCAGAACAGTACGAAATTCAAAATATGCATATGGGGATTTTCCGGAATTGTTGTTTATTGTTTCCGGCCTCATTTAACTTGCTTAAATAGTTAGTTTACTTATGCTTCACCCTCTTGCCTTGTTAATCAACATTTAACATTGTTGGGTACATAAAAGAGAGAGAACTAAATAATTGATGTGGTGTTTCGTCAATATGCAACTTGTTGCATATTGA
>NC_057814.1:177282750-177284267 GCF_018294505.1 Triticum aestivum
TAGTCGGTCTATGTGTGTACCTTGAATGATGTATGAATTTATTTATGTATTGTGTGAAGTGGCGATTGTAAGCCAACTCTCTTTATCCCATTCTTGTTCATTACATGGGATTGTGTGAAGATGACCCTTCTTGCGACAATACCTACAATGCGGTTATGCCTCTAAGTCGTGCCTCGACACGTGGGAGATATAGCCGCATCGTGGGTGTTTCAAGTTGGTAATCAGAGCCATCCCCGACTTAGGAGCCCCCTGCTTGATCGAATCGCTGGCGTTGTTGAGTCTAGAAAAAAATGTTTTGAGTCTTAGGATTATATATATCGGAGAGTAGGATTCTTTTTACTCCTCAGTCCCTTCGTCGCTCTGGTGAGGCCTCCTGACGTAGAAGTTTTGTCTTTTCTCTCCTCAAATTTCACTAAAAAAATTAGGATCATGAGGGTATCTTGGAATCGTTCCGATGGTTTTGTGACGAGAACATTGTTCTTGGTGCCTCCTGACATTTAGGGGTTGTGGCAGTGTCCCGGGGAGTTGAGCTCCGAGGTGTTGTCGTCACAATTTTATCGTTGCGGTTCTGGAATACCTGAGTTTCACCGACATCGAAAATCTCTTTTATGCAGTTGTTGGTGAGATCACCTCGACGCCACCCAGTACTGGGGTGGGAGTTCGGGAGTATTGCCATAACTCGTATAACGGATGCTTTTCGAAGGTTGAGGTAAACGATTTCCGGAGTTTTCTTGGTTATGTGTTGACGGATGGATACAGCTGGATCTAGGTATTGTTAGTTTGGGTGAGATATTTTGTGTCCCCTGTATCCCCAACACCAGATTGCATAACCAGAAAGTTTCGGGAGTTTATAAGTGGTAATTCAAGTATCTCGTAGGATATCTTTCCAACACACACATGATACGATATGGGATCTATCATATGTTTGTTTCCGGCTTATTCTGCGAGCCAATCCTTTGTTTTGTTTTAAGTTGTGGTATTCGAGTTGCTTCGAAGTCAAGTGTTGATTCCATACCTGTCCTAAGCAGTGTTCTCATACTTCTATGTGAATACCAATCCTTCTTGATCATCAAGATTGTCATGCCAATTCTTTCCAACCAACGTGCTCTTTTTCAAGTGGATCCGATCATTTCAACATTCGCAAGATAGATTCTCAGTTCTTTGCAACGGTGTTTGCTTCATCCATTCCAAGTTGTCTTTGTTTTCCCCGCCCTCCCACCCTTTTTCTTCAAGGACTCAGATTTCTTAATCAAGTATCCTTTTTATTGATGGGAAGTCTCTCCATCCTTTTTTTTCAATCAATGTTCTGACCCGATGATTTCCCATGAAGATACTAACGGAGCTTCAAGTTTATTATTCTTCGTTCTTTTTCTTCTCCGGTGGACTCAAGTCAAGCTTTCAGTGTTGATCGTATTCTTTTCCTCGTTTCAAATGCTTTCTCATGTCGGTGCATCTCTTAATCATCCACCTCTTGCTATTCATGTTATTTGGAGTGCTGAAGATATCTCAGAAGATTC
>NC_057814.1:177284541-177285749 GCF_018294505.1 Triticum aestivum
CATTTCCATTCCCAATCCGTTCAAGCTATCTCGAGGTTGTTATCTCTTTTGAGCCATTTAATTCAACCGGCGCAATCTTTTTTTTAATCATTCAACGGTGTATCTTTTGAGTGGGCCCTAACCCACAGGTTTTTTCCCAGGATCTTACCTAACTCTTCTAATTCCTTCCGGAGTTATTCTCAAATTCATTGCAAAGTTTGACGTAAGAATGGGTTATCATCAGTCATATGTCTTTCTCCAAGATCTTTCAAATTCTTTTCATCGTTGGTTCAACCTTTCCAATATTCATTCCGGAGTGCCTAAACAATTCATGGTGGTGTTTCTCATCGTCATTCTCAACATTTGAAGACCGAAGAAGTGTTTCTCTTAAATCTTGCTCCATTCTCTTCAAGATTCATGGTTCTAGCTTGATGCCATCCACTCATAATTGTTTTCGATTGTGAGAATTCTTTTCACCCATCCGGAGCAATTCAGGAGTCTTTTTAGTTTGATTCTCTGGAACTCATCATCTCAGAATTATTCATTCTCAGCTTTCAGCTCTCGTCTCCAAATCTTACCGGTGCATCATTCAAGTATTCTCTAATCAGCTCGTCATCTATTCGTTCACTTGTATCTAAATCCCCTGAAGTAGCTTCTTTCGTTTTCCAATTCTTCCCGGTGAATTGTGCCTTTGCTACTTTCATTTTCAGTTCTTACGATGGTTTGTTTAAGATTCCTCTTCATTTGGCATCGTATCAATTCATTTGTTCTCTCATAATCCTACCGGTGGTTTGTTCAACATTCCTATTCCTTTATTATCATATCATTTCATTCGTTCTTTCCAATCCTCCCGGTGATTCGGCAAAGAATTCTTCAAGTTGGCGCTATATCCCTCTTCAATCCTTGCAAAAGAAATAAGTGGCATGCCAAATCCGTTGCTTGTCATCAATTTAAATTGGTGAAGGTTATGCATAACATAATTCTTATTCTTGTTTCATCCAAGTGATTAATTCCTTCTTTCGGAGTTCGTTCATGATATCAAATTCTCGGTTCCAAGTTGTTCATCTTTTCTTTCCGGAGTTCCATGTTTTATCGGTTATATCATCCCGAAGCTCCATCTAAATCATTGCAAGGCTTCACCTTGTGTTGTCAACTTCTCTTTCTTTCTATCATCCTTTTGTTTACCAGAGTTCCTCATGGAGGCTCTACATGGTGGTTCGTCAAGGATT
>NC_057814.1:177285759-177289977 GCF_018294505.1 Triticum aestivum
CTTTCATTCTACAATTTTTCGTCAAGATTTCTATCGGAGTTATGATCCTCCTAGCTATACTCTAAAATAAACATGGTGTTCAACACATGTCTTGTTTTGAGGAGTTCAAGCATTCTTCATCTTGCATTCCGAAGTGCAATTCTCTCTATCTTATCTTCTGAGATGGTGTTATGCCATTTTTGACAATTTTCCTTCGTGTTTCAAGGTTCACAAGTTGTTAAGAATGAAATATTTAAACCCATCATTCCTTCATTGGAGTTATCTTGGGTTATATATTTCACCTAAAGCCTTCCATTGGGAATGTTGCTCTTTGTGACGATTACCTATGATCCAAGTTTCTTAGCACCTCGGTGGAAGAAGCTTTCTATCTTTTCTAGCTCTCAATCAAATCTTTTTCCGGTGAATGGCAGGTTGTCACCTCATAATTTTGAGATGTGTTCCATAAGCCCACAACAAGCTTGTTCTTTCGTTGTTGATTTCCCAACAACTCCGTTATAACCTTCTTGGAAGGATGCTTTCCAAGCTCATTTGTGGCAGAAGTTGTCATTTTCTTCTCCATTCTTTATTCCAAGGATCTATCTTCTATTATTTATTTCTTCCGGAGGTATTGTGATGATGCTCTCTTCACTCATCTTCTCGGTTTGTGAAGACCGTGTTCTTTTCGTCCTTATCCATTTCCAACCGGAGTGCCGTGCCCTCTTTTCAAGTTCTTCCCAATCTGTCAAGTTTTGCCTACCTTCTCAACCGGAGTGCTGTCTGAAATCTTTCTTACCCCTTGTGCCATTTTTCAATAGTTCCGGAGGCAGTGTGTTGTTGATTTCATCAAGTATCATCCCATCTTCTCAAGTTCATGTTAATTCCTTCCATTTTCAGTCGGAGTGCTGTCCAAATTATATCATTCTTATTCCTTCTTTATCTTGTTTTAACCGGAGTGTTGTGTCTATCATTCCTCCTCTAACCGGAGTCTCATCCAAGTGCTTTCTTTTTGCCAAGTTCATATTCTATGCCTTCCATTTCCAACCAGAGTGTTGTCGTAATTGATCCTTATCATTCCATGTACATCTCATTTCAACCGGAGTGCTTGCATGTACTTCTTGTCCATTGTAACCCTTTTCTTATGTCTTTCACAAGGTTCCCGTAATGTTCCTTGTTCCCCTTTTCTAACGGATTGTTTTCAACTTTGTTCATCTTCGTTGTATTCTCTCTTTTAATTCGCTCAATCTCTCAAGGTTCGTGGTTTCACTCGTTTGTCAAAGAAGCAACTTTGTTTTACCTCTTCCCCTTCCGTTTTTCTCCGGTGCCATCCTAGATCTCGGGACGAGATCCTCTCGTAGTGGTGGAGTGATGTAACGCCCCGTGACCGACGCTCCAGACGGCTTCCATGTTTTTCGTGTTCGCCGTGTGTTTTATTTGTTGGTTGCATTTCATCATGGCATCATCCGCATTGCATCGGCACTCGTTGCCGTCATTGTTTTTAAAACTTGCATTCCGCTCATAGTTGCCGCATCCCCCCTTGCTTTCGTTGACCGTTTCGAGACCAACCACACTTGCAACGTTGCTCCTCATTTTCTCTCTTGTCTTCTCTGGGGCCTTTTGTCAAACGCTTTTTCTTTGTCGACCCATCTCAGACCACCCCTCGCGCGCGTCCGAAAACTCCTCCGAACCCGACTCAGACTGTCGTTACCAGTGGATCCGGATCATCCTCAAACATCTATAAAACATCTCCATTTTCTTATTTAGCCTAACCTAGCCTTTTATCCCGACCGTTCGATTTTAATCGAAGGGTCCGATTAACCCCTACCCTAATCCCCTACCTATATATATAGTCTAACCCTAGCCCTGTCCCATCCATCCATCAAATCCTCCCCGCCATCGCCAGCCCACCTGGTCTCCTCCTCGTCTTCCCCACTGAGCCAACCACCATCCACCTCAGATCCACCCCCTCCAACCGTAGCCTCCGACCAACTCCCGTGATTTCCGCGCCACCCAAATCACCAGCAAGCCGCAGCCTCCTCCTTCCCGCGCCTGCAACCAGCTCCTCACCCCAAGTGTCCCCGCTTTCCGTGCGCGTCCCGCACCAAGGAGAGGAGCTCTTCGAGCCCCTCGGCTCCAGTGCCTTGCCTCGACTACAGCCGCCTTGCCGGCGAGCTGCACCATCGATGATCCGCGAACCAGGCCGCTCCCGCACCCCACTCCCTTCCTCTCCCTTCCCTGTCTTTCTCCCTCACCTCACATCTCTCCCTCTCTGTTTGCTCGAACAGGAGACAGCGACGCCGCCTGGAGTTTCTCCATCGCCGACTCCCTTCGTCTCTGGTTCCGTCCGGCCCTGCTGCCTTGCCGGAGACCCAAGACGCTGCCACGCCACGGCGGACCTCGCCAGCAGGTCCCATTAACGAGCCCCTGCTCCTTTCCTCTCCTCCCGCTTGCCTTTCTCTGAGTTTCTCTGACCCCGCTGCGACGCCCTCTGTAGGTTGACATCGCCGCCTTGGATCCGCCGTCCCCGCGCTCCTGCTGTCTAGCCTGATCCGGCCGGTTTTCGTGCGCACTCGCCCCGCCAAGTCCCTCTGCTGCTCTCCTGCTTCGCGCTACTGCCTCCCCTGCATCCAGAGGAGGACGAACGCCTCCGCGCCCTGCTTCCCGTTCTGCCCAGGAACGAGCACCGCCCCGCGTTGACCGGTCCAGCGCCAGCGTGGACGAGCGCCACTCGCCCGTGCGAGGCAACCTCTGCCTACATCGCGCAGCCCAGCGCCTCCCCAGCCCACTGCGCAGTCGGTCCAGCCTCTCACCGAACGGGCCAAGGCCCACTGGGTGAGGCCACACCCCAGCGCCCCTCCTCTTGTTTTTTTCCTCTGTTGGGCTTCCTGTTCAGATTTGGCCCATGTGATGTTTTTTTTAGGATCTGCGAATTTAGCTATTACCCCAGGATTTACTGTTTTGTAGAAAAGTCCCTAGTCTTCATGCATATAATAACTCATCAACCGTGCATCGGATTAAAATGATTTATATATGTAAAATTCTTAGAATTTCATCTAGTTTCATAATATGCTGCTCTCATCCATGTTTAAGATGTTTAAGTTGTTGTTTACTTTTATTTTGCATAAATGCCATGCTAAATGATTTATTTCATAACTAAATAACCGTAGCTCCAAATTTAATAAACTTTATATGTAAATAGGGTAGAAAAATGCCTAGTTTAACATGGTGCACTTTATTTTGCTATGTAACAACATTAAAATATGGTTTAGGGCAGAACAGTACGAAATTCAAAATATGCATATGGGGATTTTCCGGAATTGTTGTTTATTGTTTCCGGCCTCATTTAACTTGCTTAAATAGTTAGTTTACTTATGCTTCACCCTCTTGCCTTGTTAATCAACATTTAACATTGTTGGGTACATAAACGAGAGAGAACTAAATAATTGATGTGGTGTTTTGTCAATATGCACTTGTTGCATATTGAGCTTCACTTAATTTGTAGTATTGTTTGTGCACTTTGCCATGCCATGCCTCTTTAAACCGGACATGCATCATACTTGATTGTGCATCATGCCATGCTTATGTGATGGTTGTTTACTATGTTGTTTGCTTCTTTCCGGTTTGCTTCTCTCGTTAGCTTTGGTTTCGTTCCGGAGTTGTGAGGATTCGTTCGACTACATCTGTTTGTCTTCTTCATGGACTCGTTCTTGTTCCTTGCGCAGGCAAGATGACCATACCCTCGAAATCACTTCTATCTTTGCTTGCTAGGTTTTCGCTCTATGCTATGCCGCGCTACGTACCACTTGCTATATCATGCCTCCCATATTGCCATGTCAAGCCTCTAACCATCCTTTCCTAACAAACCATTGTTTGGCTATGTTACCGCTTTTGCTCAGCCCCTCTTATAGCGTTGCTAGTTGTAGGTGAAGATGAAATTTGTTCCATGTTGGAACATGGATATGTTGGGATATCACAATATCTCTTATTTAATTAATGCATCTATGTACTTGGTAAAGGGTGGAAGGCTCGGCCATATGCCTGGTGTTTTGTTCCACTCTTGCCGCCCTAGTTTCCGTCATACCGGTGTTATGTTCCTTGATTTTGCGTTCCTTACGCGGTTGGGTGATTTATGGGACCCCCTTGACAGTTCGCTTTGAATAAAACTCCTCCAGCAAGGCCCAACCTTGGTTTTACCATTTGCCTACCTAAGCCTTTTTCCCTTGGGTTCTGCAGACTCAAGGG
>NC_057814.1:177290252-177312847 GCF_018294505.1 Triticum aestivum
GAGTGTTGGTCCAAACTAGAGCCACTTGCAGCACCACCTCGGGGAAACTTGAGGGCTGGTTTTAGTTGTACGTAGTGTTCATCCGGTGTGTCCTGAGAACGAGGTATGTGCGACTCCTATCGGGATTGTCGACACATCGGGCGGCTATGCTGGTCTTGTTTTACCATTGTCGAAATGTCTTGTATACCGAGATTCCAAGACTGATCGGGTCTTCCCGGGAGAAGGAATATCCTTCGTTGACCGTGAGAGTTTATAATGGGCTAAGTTGGGACACCCCTGCAGGCTATAAACTTTCGAGAGCTGTGCCCGCGGTTATGTGGCAGATGGGAAATTTGTTAATATCCGGTTGTAGAGAGCTTGTCACTTGACCTAATTTAAAATACATCAACCGCGTGTGTAGCCGTGATGGTCTCTTTTCGGCAGAGTCCAGGAAGAGAACAAGGCTTTTGGGTTATGTTTTGCGTAAGTAGGAGTTCAGGATCACTTCTTGATCATTACTAGTTGACGACCGTTCCGTTGCTCCTCTTCTCGCTCTTATTTGCGTATGTTAGCCACCATATATGCTTAGTGCTTGGTGCAGCTCCACCTCACTACCTTCTCCTACCCATAAGCTTAAATAGTCTTGATCTCGCGGGTGTGAGATTGCTGAGTCCTCGTGACTCACCAGATACTTCCAAACAGTTGCAGGTGCCGATGATACCTGTGCATGTGACGCAACTGAGCTCAAGTGGGAGTTCGATGAAGACCTTGGTTGTTACTATATTTCGTTTCTAGACGATCAGTAGTGGTGCCCAGTTGGGACGATCGGGGATCTAGCATTTGGGGTTATCTTCTTTCGTTTGGAATTGACCGTAGTCGGTCTATGTGTGTACCTTGAATGATGTATGAATTTATTTATGTATTGTGTGAAGTGGCGATTGTAAGCCAACTCTCTTTATCCCATTCTTGTTCATTACATGGGATTGTGTGAAGATGACCCTTCTTGCGACAATACCTACAATGCGGTTGTGCCTCTAAGTCGTGCCTCGACACGTGGGAGATATAGCCGCATCGTGGGTGTTACACCCGTCTCTTCTCCTTGGCCAGAGCACCATGCCCAATATCCACCGGAGCCGCCATCCACCAGAGTTGAGGTCGCCGCCGCCTTGGTCCACCTCTCCGGCCGTGGATGGTACTTCAGGATGCGCCATTCGCCGCTCAGCATTTCCATAGCCGGAGCATCGCCGGAGTCGCCGGCAATCGCCGCCCGACGCCCGCGGCCTCCTTCTGCTTTGCGGGCGGGCGAAGATGAAGACGACCCCTCTGCCAGTGGGTCCCGCTCATCAGCCTCTACGCATTGACCCCATGGGCCTGCTGACGTTGATAAGTGAACATGCCTTTTGTTGTTTACGCCTTCTGTAGTCAAAAGCGTATTTACCTACGGCTTATCACCAAAGTACATTTTCTCTACAGAAAAGCGTATTTCCAGAAGGCGCTTTCTCTTTTTTTCTAGCCGCCGGCCGAACCCTCTATAGTGTGAATGTTCATCTGTTTAGGACAAAAATGAACAGATTTTGTTTCTTTTTCTGCCTAATGAATGAGCGGTCATATCTTTTTGTTCACAACACCAAATGAGGTGATTCCAAAGCCCACTTCTTTGTCTCGTCGAGCCCGTTCTGTTGTCTGTTGGTATCATTCTCATGATGTTGTCACATTCTGAAAATGACCATTTTCCCTTGCTCCAAATCAGCCCCCTCCGAGAGAGAACGTTTTTTCCGGCGATTCTTTCCGCTAGTTCCACGCACCTCCTCCCGGTGAATCCATCCCTCCCAGGAAAGCCACACCCTCCATTTGCATGATTGCAATGCAGTACCATGGTTTAATTAATTAAATTTATTTAAAATATTTCTTTAGCTATGTATGATTTGTTCGTGGCATTTCTTGGAGTTGTTTTGATCTCGTTATTGCCATGATGATGTTTGGATCCCTAGGACTAATATTTTGCAGATGATGAGGATGACATGTTGCCATTGGATTATTAGTGGCTACTATGATTATTTTCATGATGGTAGTTGATATTATGTTGCTTTGGAGTATTATGTTGGAGATGATGCTTGCATGTTGTCCTTAGTTGCATATCATGATATTGCTATGGGGTTAGTACTATTATAGCTCTTGGATGTAGCATGCTCTCAGTATTTTTGGTATCCTTAGGGATTATGATATGACTAGGTTATGCTTTGGATTATTTGTTGGATATTCCTATGACTTGGTTGACAGATGGATATACGATATCGGAGTATCAGTTATCGTAGATATACTTTGGGGATAAATTTCGTCATTAAGTTGGTCAGGTGCCACCGAACCGGGCTTTTCCAGTGCAACCACATTTGCCATTTATGGGAGGCCCTAATGCGGTCTGTTGTCATGCCTCTCGTCAGTGCCTCCAAAGAGGGAAGGTTATGGGCGCGCGCTACCCTGATCAGGTAGGCGGACATAAGCCTTGTGTGCCCATAGTTGTTGTAGGCGCCTTTTTGTCCCCGTTTGGGATCGTTTTTGTTTTGCCACGATGGTGGCCGACCATGTAGGTGGCGGATGTCACGAGTTGACATCGGGGCCACCCATGACTTATCCCAAAGGGGAGCTGGTCGAAGTGGTCAGGAGAGTGTCATGCAGTAGATTGGTTTTGTCCAAATGTCGCTGGTCCACCCGAATGGGAGCACGGGGCCATGGGTTCTGTGATGTGGGTATAGTTTGCTAACCTTTGCAGAGAGTGTGTGTTTAATCTATCGATAGCCACGTCCTCAGTCATCGGCACAAGTTGATACTAGGTCACACCGTTCGATCAACACTCACATGACGGAATGACTTTTAGATGGTTTATATGTTGATATTGTGAGCAGTAATAGTTCGACAAGATGTCGATGATGATGTTGAGATTATCTCGAGGATGATCATTCAGTTCGTGATGTGGTCACGAGGTGATCATGTGGATGTTTTGATCACGAGGTGATCATGTGGATGTTTTGATCACAAGGTGATCAGGTGGATCACAAGGTGCTCGAGATGGTATATTGCTTGGCCGGTTAGCCAAGAGGGAGATGGGTGTTGAGATTGAGATGTTGGTTTATCAGCATTGAAGTAGTTTCATATCATGCTTACTAGTTGCTTTCGTATCATAGTAGTTGTTAAATTAATTAACATGTTTAATGCTATGTTGTTGTTTTTCCCTGATGCTTTTGGTTGTTGTGAGCTTGCAAGTACATTCAATGTACTGACCTGGCGTGTCATGCCAGATTGCAGGTGATGCCATGATTGATTGTTTGTCGAGGTTTCCGTTCGCGCGAGCTAGATCATGTCCCAGCCAGAGTCCCTGTGGAGTGGAGTTCACCACCTTCGTTGTTGTTCCGCTGCTAGAAGATTTCCGCTGCCACGTGTTGTTCTACTGCTAGCATAGAGCAAGTGTAGTATCGCAGGCGTAGTGTCGCCGTGCTTATCTGATCCTTTGTAACATCAGACCCTTGTATCATTATCCTTTGTAATAAGAGCTGATTTGTTCTATGCCAAGCAGTGTCGTATTCTGGAAGACTTCTCCTTGATCTCTGGGCTGGAATACGGGGCGTTCTGGTCTCTCTGAGCCGGGGTGCCACAAGGCTTGGTATCAGAGCAGGCCTGATTGTAGGACACCCTAGTCAGTGCGAGCGGTAGAAATCGGTAGTATAGAGTCTGGCTTGTTTGTTGCATTGGTTGCTACATTTGTTTGTTGCATAGCATGCATATAGCCTTATTATTTGTTGCTAACGGTTTATCTGGTGAGTGTAGCTGGCATCGGTTCGGATCCACTATAGCTCAGCCCTTGCATTCTTCCAGTTTTCTTTTCTTCCCCGTTCTTCGGTGTTTGGTGTCATTTCTGTCCCAGCAGAGTGATGCCAAGTGATCCCAGACATCGTTTGCAGGATGGTACCCCAAGTATCACACCAGTTTCATTTTCTCATTCCCCACCTATCGTTTCGGTGCTAGACATGCTTATATCCCGGATCGTGCTTTTCGTCTGGTCGTGTTGGCAACCCTTAATGATCTTAGTCATCCAGAAAGGGCGATGTCAAAAGACTCAGTTTTCCCCGCTATCCTATTCTGTCGACGTGTACGGATCTTTTCCGTCCGCTTGATAATAATGTGTCACGACAATTGTGTCGCGCCACATGGTTACCATGTACATCCTCGCATCCCAGCTAGTCGAGGATGCTACATGGCTAAGCCAGCACTTGGTGTAGCGACGTATACACCAACACTTCCACACATTGATTCGTCCTCGTGCACACCATCACAACATGCTAGATCGTAGTACCGGAGATTCTGGGAGATTTGTGTGCTTAAGTAGGCATGCATATTGTGTGACTAGCAGTAAAATGCGACTTTGTTTGTGTGTGAATTGATTGTTTGTGTGCTCTTGTTTAGTTGAGTGTTCTTTTGCTTCTTTCTTTTGGGCCCGTAGTGTTACCTTCTTTCCCCTTATTGGAGTTGCTCATCAACCGATACCGGACTCAAAGAAGCAATAAGGATTTCAAATATTTGGAAGAAGCTCAGCTAGATACATCAAGTCTACAATCTTCTCAGCAGTTATGATCCAGCCCGCAGGAAGACAAGTCAGGTGCAAGATCGACGGTATATTTTTCAGTCAAAGGTATGGATCATATACAAAGTTTTGGTTCAGCAATGAATGATGCTTTAAATGTGTTATACTCTGAAAGAAAGTCAGAGTGTGCTAGACCAAGGAAGACAGTCAAATAATTTTTCTCATGCAAGCAATCAGCCACATAATATTATGGGTGTGTGTATGGCTTTCAATCTGCATATCACAGTATGAAGTTTTGAATATGAGAAACTCAGTCTTCCTCCACACGCTATCGGAAGAAAGTTATGATGCGATGCTTCTCAATTTTTTCTCAATGCAATATATGGACAAATTCCGGTCCAAGATACCCAGTCTTCCACAGCAAGATGCCTCGGTAAAGGTTTATGACATAAGGAATTGAATCTTTCTGAACAAGCAACCGGCGAAGAAGCTCCTCAGGTACGGAACCCAGTCTTCTCCAGCCCGCCACCGCAACAAAAGATTCGAGTATAAGCTATCGAGTCTTCTTCAGTAAGCTATTCGGATGGCTTCCCACATAAGACACCCAGCCTGCGGCAGTAAAACACCATGCACAGTCGTCAGCACTATGTGAGTTGGTAGTATGTGACAGTGCAGCTCAAGAATCAGATCCGCAACATTCTTGTCAGAAGTACAATTCAGTTAAGACATATGCCTACCACAAGGATCGGGTGTTTGGTGGCATATTCTTCTTATGTACGGTGAGCGTGTATCCCCGGTTATACCAGTATCTCATACGAGATGCGACACTGATCAAGCAAGTATACCTAAGAAAGGTAAGGATCCAACAACCTCATGAGTCATGCCAAATAGAGATGAGCAGAAACACATCTCATGTAATGCAAGGATCGACAAGTTCCGGGGATGACATCACAGAATCAACAGTCTTGACAATGGTCATCAAGTTCATTATTCCTGCAACTGACAAGGAGATATAATAAAATCTTGTCACCTAAGGGTGAGACCGACAGGAAAGGTATGGTGATTTTTGCACGACCATCAGGGTCCGGATACCCAAGTCAGTTGGAGGCCATAATTCCATATGGATCCACAAAGGCATACCCTCCAAGGCCTATGCTGTTCTATAAGGACTTCATATCCCGCTGATCCGCTTAAAATGGTTAGTGTGGAATATCCAGTCTGTTCTCTCAGATCCAAGATTTCCTTTGCAAGCTCAGTAGTTTGACTTCAGTGGCAGTGTTGAAGCACCTCACAGCCTATTACCACAAATGGGTATACTGACAACATGAGAAAGTCAAAAGCCGAACAATCAGCTCAGACCAGGTATACTCACTGGCAGAACCAAGCACACAGACAGCCTATCATGAAAAGTATCTTCCTGCTAGCACTCCTGCCAGGACAGTCTCAAGATGTTCATGTTTGAGGTATGACACATCTATAAGTCCATACCCCTTTATATTACTCATGACAGAAGGCAGTCAAATTTTTGGTGCGTATCTCCTGTTCGAGACAAATAAACAAATCAAGATAAGTCAGTACCACCTGTGAGCAGTCTGATCCCGTCAGGAGAATGGCCATGATTCTCAAAATTTATTGAACCCGAAAGACATGCATTTGTTTGAGTAAACCTCATGGAAGAAGTAAAAAAATTCATAACAAAAGGGAATTTATGCTCTGATCCATTGGCTATCACCGCAGATATGAGAGAATCAACGTCAGCAAAAGGATTTGGTATATGAGCAAAAACCCATCAAAACTTGGGAAAGGTGAAGCAAACCACCCGAGAGCAAGGTAAGCAAAATCATATGAAATTCCTAAGGAAACAATAAACGAAGGAAAATGGATACCCGAGTTGGAAATGGTGTCCTCAAGTCATACTTGTTCCCTAAGCAACTAAATATCGAGGACGAGATTTCTTTAAGGGGGGAGGTTTGTAACACCCTGGTTTTTGGCCCTTTCTTTTTCTTTTGATTTATTTGGTTTTGCCTTGATTTTTGTTTTTGGAGTGGATTTGTGGACTTGAAACCTAAGAGATCATCACCATTTCTTCTCCCAAGTGGCTCATTATTCTCAAAACTTTCCCAAGATCATGTCATTTCCATTCTAGCCCAAACCTAAAATTCTTTTCTAAGGAATATTCCTTTTTTCTATTAAAGGAATAGTCATGGTTGCCCTAGGTTGTGAAGCAACCTATATTTCTGTCACTCCCAAAATTCCCAAATAATTCTCATAAATTATTTGGTTCATATATTGCTAAAATATGCCCAAACTTTTCTGTCCTAGCCCAAAAATAATTCCCCCATATTAATTCTTCATTTCTGTCCAGTGTGGTTTTCTGTCCAGTGTGGCTTTCTGTGAAGGAAGTGCCACCTATCTCTCCTTGTATTCTCCCTAACTTTTTGGGCATGCTTTCGCATCCACATCATTGTCCCATGCCAAAATTCAGCTCCATTTGCCTAGTGAATCTTCCTCAGCAATTTTTCAAAGTTCCTGTCAGACAGAAGGCATTGTGAAGGAAGTACTAGCTAGGAGTATCCAAATGAGTTGAAATTTTGCACACTCCTTCATGTGCTCATATTATTACCCTGCTCAAATTTTATGCTCCATCCAATCAACTATGTGAGTACAGGATCAAATCTTTGCTCCTAGCAATATTTTCAGGTTGTGAAGCAAGTATATTTTATATTGCTTCATTAATTCTGAAAAATTACCAGGTCATACTCCTACCCAAATCACTTCTCCCCACCGAGTTTGGGATCATTTCTACAAATCATCTTCTCACCAATATTATTGCAAGTTTCTGGACAAAGGAGGTGTGTGTGAAGCAAGTACCATTTTGGCATGTCCAATTGGTATGAAATTTTTACAGCATCTTTATATGTCCAAATCATCATGATCTACTAAATCTTAGCTGAAGTTGATACTCCATGTGAGTGCATCATCTAGATCAAGTTTCTGGACCAATTTTGCAGTTACAAAGCAACCCTGTTGTTTTGTGATCCATTTCCCCTCAAAACCCCCAGGATTATAGTCCTTCCTTAGATAAACACCCAGACAAATCATTTGGCCCTGAGCATCTCTGTGTTGATCATAGTGACATGACCAAGTTTGCTACAACAAACTTTCATCGATGCCTACGTTAGCTACAGAGCCTCTTCTCTCACGTTTTCACTTCCCACAGTCTCCAGTTTGGAAGAACATCATGCTAGACACAGTTTCCCCTCGTCTCGTGACCTCTCTTTGCCATGTCCCGTGATGACTGCGCCACTCGCATGCCAATTCACGCGCTCTACTTGTTGTGGCCGCGTCCAGGACGTTGCCTAGCTCCGGCTCCTCTCCCTCTCGCCATCTTCGCGCGCGTGAGCTTGTCTAGTGTCTTCTCCTCGTCGTCGCCTTCACCCTAGACCCCTCACACCCTCTGGAAACCTCCTCGTCGACGCTCGCCGCCGCGTGCCCACGGGCAAACAGTGGCCCTTTGGCTCTGTCTTCGTCTCGGCCGCTTCCTCCCCGTGCCTCTTGACGCTGCATTGCCCCGTGAGCCTTGCCAGCACTACCTCGTCGTTACCTCGGCCTCCCCGTGATCGCTGAGCTCGACAGAGCCTTGGCCGAATGTGCACGGCGGCATCCGAGTAGGCCCCCTCCCCCCGCGCCTATTTAAGCCACCCCCGGTTGCGTCTCGCTTCGCCCACGACCTCATATCCCTCCTAGAGCCCTCCCTAGCCTGTCATCCGAGCTCGAGGAGCTCCTCTGCCTCTCCATCGCCGCCACGGCTGCCTCGGCCAGCTGACTAAATTAGCTTGAGCTCGAGCGCTTCCCCTCCTTCTTCCTTGATAACCCATAAGTATAGGGGATCAATTGTAGCTCTTTTCAATAAGAGTGCCGAACCCAACGAGGAGCAGAAGGAAACGACAAATAGTTTTCAGTAAGGTAATGTCTGCAAGTGCTGAAATTGTAAGTAGCGGAGTAGTTTGATAGCAGGATAATTTGTAATGCGCAAGTAACGGTAGTAGTAACAACAGTGCAGCAAGGTAGCCCAATCCTTTTGAGGCAAAGGACAGGCCAAAACGGTCTCTTATGATAAGCAAAGCGTTCTTGAGGGTACACGGGATTTTCATCTAGTCACTTTCACCATGTTGGTTCGATTTGTGTTCGCTACTTTGATAATTTGATATGTGGGTGGAACGGTGCTTGAAGGTAATATGCCCCAGAGGCAATAATAAAGTTTTTATTTATATTTCCTTATATCATGATAAATGTTTTTTATTCATGCTAGAATTGTATTAACCGGAAACATAATACATGTGTGAATACATAGACAAACATAGTGTCACTAGTATGCATCTACTTGAGTAGCTCGTTGAATCAAAGATGGTTATGTTTCCTAACCATAGACATGAGTTGTCATTTGATTAACGGGATCACATCATTAGTGAATGATTTGATTTACTTGACCCATTCCGTTAGCTTACCATTTGATCGTTTATTATATTGCTATTGCTTTCTTCATGACTTATGCATGTTCCTATAACTATGAGATTATGCAACTCCCGAATATCGGAGGAACACTTTGTGTGCTACCAAACGGCACAACGTAACTGGGTGATTATAAAGGTGCTCTACAGGTGTCTCCGATGGTACTTGTTGGGTTGGCATAGATCAAGATTAGGATTTGTCACTCCGATTGTCGGAGAGGTATCTCTGGGCCCTCTCGGTAATACACATCACTATAAGCCTTGCAAGCAATGCAACTAATGAGTTAGTTGCAGGATGATGTATTACGGAACGAGTAAAGAGACTTGCAGGTAACAAGATTGAACTAGGTATTGAGATATCGACGATCGAATCTCGGGCAAGTAACATACCGATGACAAAGGAAACAACGTATGTTGTTATGCGGTTTGACCGATAAAGATCTTCGTAGAATATGTAGGAACCAATATGAGCATCCAGGTTCCGCTATTGGTTATTGACCGGAGATGAGTCTCAGTCATGTCTACATAGTTCTCGAACCCGTAGGGTCCGCACGCTTAACATTCAGTGACGATCGGTATTATGAGTTTATGTTTTTTGATGTACCGAAGGTAGTTCGGAGTCCCGGATATGATCTCGTACATGACGAGGAGTCTCGAAATGGTCGAGACATAAAGATCGATATATTGGAAGCCTATATTTGGACATCGGAATAGTTCCGGGTGAAATCGGGATTTTACCGGAGTACCGGGAGGTTACCGGAACCCCCCGGTAAGTGTGTGGGCCTTATTCAGCCATAGTGGAGAGAGAGAGAGAGGAGACCAGGGCAGGCCGCGTGCCCCTCTCCCTCTGGTCCAAATTGGACTACGAGGGGGGTGGCGCCCCCCTTTCCTTCCTCCCTCTCTCCCCCTTCCTTCTCTCCTAGTCCAACTAGGGAAGGGGGGAATCCTACTCCCGGTGGGAGGAGGACTCCTCCAGGGCGCGCCATAGGAGGGCCGGCCCTCCCCCTCCTCCACTCCTTTATATATGGGGAGGGGGGCACCCCATAGACACACAATTTGATCATTGATCTTTTAGCAGTGTGCGGTGCCCCCCTCCACCAATCCACCTCGGTCATATCATAGCGGTGCTTAGGCGAAGCCGTGCGTCAGTAGCATCATCATCAGCATCATCACGGCGTCGCGCTGACGGAACTCTCCCGCGGAGGTGCCGTACGTTCGGTACTAGTATCGGTCGATCGTGAAGACGTACGACTACATTAACCGCCTTGTCATAACGCTTCCACTTACTGTCTACGAGGGTACGTGGACGACACTCTCACCTCTCGTTGCTATGCATCACCATGATCTTGCGTGTGCGTAGGAATTTTTTTGAAATTGCTACATTTCCCAACAGTGCTTAGGTGCTATTCTTACTTGAACAAAGCTCCTACTTATGATTAACCCTCCCGCAAGCATCTGCAACTATGAGAAAAGTATTAAGAATAAATTCTAACCATAGCATTAAACTTTTGGATCCAACCGGTCCCTTACAGAATAGCGCATAAACTGGGGTTTAAGCTTCTGTCACTCTCGCAATCCATCATCTAATTGCTACTCCACAATGCATTCCCTTAGTCCCAAATATGGTGAAGTGTCATCTAGTCGACGTTCACATGGCACCACTAAGGGGATCACAACATACATACTATCAAAATATCGAACACATATCAAGTTCACATGATTACTTGCAACATGATTTCTTTCGTGACCTCAAGAACAAAAGTAACTACTCACAAATGATAATCATGCTCAAGATCTGAGGGGTATTAAATAGCATATTGGATCTGAACATGTAATGTTCCACCAAATAAACCATATAGTAATCAACTATAAGATGTAATCAACACTACTAGTCACCCACAAGCACCAATCTATAGTTCCGGTAACAAGATTGGACACAAGAGATGAACTAGGGTTTTAGATGAGATGGTGTTGTTGAAGATGTTGATGGAGATTGCCCTCCCCAAGATGGGAGAGTTGTTGGTGATGATGATGACGATGATTTCCCCCTCCGGGAGGGAAGTTCCCCCGGCGGAATCGCTCCGCCGGATGGAAAAAGTGCTCCTACCCAAGTTCCACCTCGAGACGGCGGCACTCTGTCCCGAAAGTCTTCCCCTTATTTTTTCTAGGTTAAAACGACCTATATACCAGAAGATGGGCACCGGAGGTGGGCCTGGGTGAGCACAACCCACCAGGGCGCGCCTGGGCTCCCTGGCGCGCCCAGGTGGGTTGTGCCCACCTGGTGGGTCCCCCTCTGGTAGTTATTTGCTCCAGTAATCCTCGAATATTCCATAAAAAATCCTCGTGAAGTTTCAGCTTGTTTGGAGTTATACTGTAATATTGGCTTATGTAATCCTCGAATATTCCATAAAAAATATTCTGTAATAAAATTTTCTACTTATACTTTTCCTTATGTGGTGTCATCACCTACCATAAGATTAGTATATGATCTTTTTCATTATTTATTTCCTTTCTCTTTTTCTTCCTCATTTCCTTTCTTTTATTTGCAACATGAAAGTAAAGAAAGCAAAAACTCAAACTAAACTTTATTATATAACTTGCACACGATTACAAGGATAGATCACTAAGAAAACTCTCAAAGAAGAAAGGATCGAACTAAACTTGTATTCATCTAAAGCAAAAGATCGAACTAAAATAAGTAAAGGAAAAAAGATAGTGGGATGATACGATACCGGGGCACCTCCCCAAGCTTGGTGGAAGCCAAGGGGAGTGCCCATACCCTATACTCATTCTCTTTTGGTGATGAAGAAGATGATGGTGGTGATGAAGCGATCTTGTACTTAAGGATCAAGAGATTCTCCAATCGACGGATGACGCTCTGGAGATGGATGATATGCTCTTGATGCAGAATATTTTCGCGAGTAAGATACTTATTTTGTATGCGAACTATTTCAATAATGCGAAAGGCTTCAATCTCAGCAGGGGTAAGATGAGAAAGTTTATGCTTAAGGATATCTTCTTCTTCCTCTTCTGCCACCGAGGGTGGATCTAAGGTAGCCTCCTTGCCCTTGTATCCCTTGACGGCGTCCGTAGGCTCATCCCTCTTCAGCTCAATCTTCATCAACCAAGCATCTTCTTAAATGTTGTTGGAGGAGGAGGAAGACATGATGATTGGCTTGATAGATCTGACCGAAAACAGCAAGAAAAGAGAACAGAGGATTTCTCCGTGATACGGTGATCAACAGGTTCGTGGAGTATATATAGATTTTTTATCTTGGGAAACAAGCCAGCTGTAGAAAAACGGACTCTGGAAGGTGTCCAGGTGGGCACAACCCACTTGGGCGCGCCAAGCAAGCCTGGCACGCCCTGGTGTCTTGTGCCCACCAGGGTACGCTTCCTGGAAGTTTCTTATTTTTCTATTTTTCTAAATATTCCAAAACTGACAAAAAATAATTGCGGATTTTTCGGAGTCTGTTTACTTACCGTATCACGTACCTCCTTATTTTCACGATTCTGGAGTGTTTCGGAAGGACTCTTTTATGTGTTCTTCCGGTGTCAAAGTTTGGATATGTAACATCCCAAAATTCTAAATTTTGGAATGTTATATTAAGTAAATATTTTAGAGTGTTTGTTTGATTGTGTTGTGGTTGCTTGTGTGAAATTGAGTGAAATTCGAAACTTTTTGAAAGTTAAATGAGAGGGAATAAAAGGACTTTCCCGAACTTTCATTTTTGCATTTATGATCTCCATGAATTCAAATTATTTTCATCCCAAAATCCTAGAGTGAAGATAATATGACTTCCTCCATTTCAATAAATGAAAAAGGGTTTTTCACAATATTTGAATTTCATTTGGAAATATTTCAAATTCAAAAACTTTAAGCAACTCAATGATTTTCATGAGAGAAGATAAAATGACTTCTTCAAAACATATGAAATATGAGTTGGAAGTTTTAAAAGAATTAAATTCAAAGTCCCATTGGAATTATTTTCGATTTGGGTTACATGGTTTTATTCAAATTATTTTTCTCCAAAAATAAAATATATGGAAAATGGGGTAAATGATTCGCTACATCGGAAAATTGGAGAGAACTAAATTTGAAATTATTTTGGTATTTTTAAAATGATTTTTATTGGATTTTATTAGAGCTGTAGCACTTGTTTGACTTATTTGAATTTTTGAGGATTTTATTCGACACTAGAAAAATGTTCAGGTTGTAGAAAATATTTTTCTGAAATTTTTTGATATATTATATGCCTATATAATATTTTATTTTTTTTCTTTTTCTTTTTCTCTTTCCTCTATGTTAAAAAAACTCCTTCCCCGAACTGGGCCGGCCCAGCATCTCGCCAAACCGCGGCCCAGCCCGCCACCGCCATCCCTGCCTTCTCCGACGGGGACTCCTCCCCAGTGTCCGCCGTGCCACCGCCTCCTCTGCCTCCTCTGCCCCCTCGCCCACGCCACTACCTCGCCCCGTCGCCCTTAAATAGCGGAGCCCCACCGCCCTCCTCCCTGCATCTCGCCGCCGCCGCCCCTTGCCTCGAGCCGCGCTGCATCTCCACCGCCGCCGCAGATCGCCGTCGCCTCGCCACTTCGTCGCTTCGCTGCCGCCGCACTTCGCCTGCGCCGCCACCGTGCCGCCGCCGCACTTCGTCGTGCCGCTGTCACCACACTTCGCCTGCGCCGCCGCCACGCCATCTGCCCCCGCTCGCCGCTGCTCTCCGGAGTCGCCGCCGTTGACCCTGCCTCGCCGCCATTACCGAAACGGTATAAAAACCGAACCAACCCCGGTTTTTTTGGTCTTCTCGGTTTATTCATATAGATCGGTTAAGTAGCGAACATTCTCTATTTAGATAGTTTTAGCGAACGTATTCGTTCGTTAGCGTTCGGCAGCGAACGTTCGTTATTTAGTCTTTTTCTTTTTAATTTCGACCAGGGACCTATCTGTGATTATTTTCTTTACAGATTAGTCCCTGATCTTAAAACTAACACAACTTTTTACTCGTTTGTCCAAATTCAACGAAACCAACGCCCACTTCTTCCTTATGATTCCCTCTATCCAGATAAACAACTTAAACATATTTTTGAAATTTTAAAATTTGGTTTTCAAACATATTTGAATTTCAACTTTGCTTGATCATAATTTAAGTTTCATGACTCCGTTTGAGTTGATTCTTTTTGCAAATTAAAGCTCTTGACTTAAACTTTCCGATAAGGCCAAATTCACTTAATTTTGGTACTGTTAGAAATTGTTTTCTGTTGCAAGAGTTATTTGCTTGGTTTTGAAGTTTTTCGAATTGTTTTCTTCGTTCTTTTCCGATCTTTTGACTGAGTGCCTATGTATGCAATTGCTTGCTTACAATAGATTGAACGGAGTGTGATGAGTAGAACTATCAGGAGTTATGAGTGCGAATCATCTTCATCAACAGTACGAGGCAAGTTCACACTTTGATCATATCCCTTTATTACCCAGTTTTTATGCATTGGTTTCAACCCTCAAACATTGCATGAGTAGGATTGATAACATGTGGGTATTGGGAAGTAGTTGATAAGGTAGGAACCTATTGTCTTGCATTCAAACCCTAGGAGTTACTTCTATGTTATGCTCATGTTGCTATGCTATGCTCATGGACGTGGTTTGGGTTTGAGTGTATCCATGGCAGATGTGAGACTGTTAATTTAATGGTTAACTTAAGGTGGCTACTTAAACACACATCCGGTGGATTGGTTGCGGGCAACTGGGGATATACCAGTGTTGTCCTTTGGTTCGCCACCCAGGCCCAAAGAGATCATAAGATTATTCATGCTAGAAACTTCCGTGTGGAGCCACAAGCTATTATGGGCTCTAGCATAGTTGAGTATGTTGCAGGACCTCTTTCAGTGGTAGACTAGCAGATGTAGGGGATGTAGGTGGTACGGTCTACTTGAAAGACTGTGTCTCGGTCATCCGTTTCTCAAACACCATGTAGTGCGAGAAATCCACCGGAGGAGATCGAATCTTGTGGGGAAAGTGCGCAAACCTCTGCAGAGTGTACAAACTAATCATGATTAGCCGTGTCCCCGGTTATGGACATCTTGGGTATCTGGTTCTTGGATTATCCTGTTGATCTCATCACTTTAATTAATAAGATTGTTGGGTTATTCATATTTAATTGGGGTTGAGTTGGGGATATACCTTCTCAATATTTATCAACCATCTTTGTACTTAAATAAAATATATTCCTTTGTTGTAGGGGAAAATTGGTTTTATGCAAAAATAAACTTAGAGCTTTCCACCAGCCAAATATGCATGTAGTGATAGCTATTATTCATCATTGTCCTATGGTGTGAATTTGCCAGTACATTCAATGTACCAACCCTTTGTGGCTGCAACGTCTCATGTTGCAGGAATTCTTACGACGAGTAAGTGATACGTTAGGGTTACGATTTCTACACTCAACTTCGCCGTTGGTGTTGAGGGGAATCCACAACCTTGTTGTTACTTCCGCTATTCGGATTGAGGTAATAATATTTACGTTATTTATACATGTGATTTACCTCTGTTATAAATCCTCGAGTACTGTGTGTCTGCATACCGATCCAGGGATGACACTTAAGCACAGAGACTTGACCGTCTGAGGTCGGGTCGCTACAAGATGGTATCAGAGCACATGTTGACTGTAGGACGTGACCCCTAGAAACTGGCAAGCCCATAGGAAAGATTTTGAGAAAATTCCTTATTTGACACTGTCTTAAAATCTGGTTCCTTATTTGACACTGGAAAAGTTTTTCTTCCCTATTTGACACTAGTCCTAAATTTTATTCCCTATACGACACTTCCGTCCATTTTGAGCCTAAATGACACCTGAAAAGACGATGTTTTCCCTCATGCGGTATGTGTGTGCGCGCGCATGTGTGCTGTTGCGTGTGTGGGTGCACGCGCACATGTGTGCTACTGCTGCATGTGTGAGTGCATGTGTGCTGCTGCGTGTGTGTTTGCTATTGCGTGTGTACGTGCACGCGCGCGCGCGTGTGTGTGTGCTGTTGCGTGCCTATGTGCTGCTGCTACGTGTGTGTGCACGCGCGCGTGCGTGTTGTTGCGTGTGTGCGCGTGCGTGTGTGTTGGTGCATGTGTGTGCGCGTGCATGTGTGTTGCTGTGTGTGTGTGCACGCGCGCGTGCATGTTGTAGAGTGTGTGTGCGCGTGCGTGTGTGTTGGTGCATGTGTATGTGTTGATGCGTGTGTGCTCCTGCCCTCGCACTGATGTTGCGTGTGTGCGCTATTGCCCCCCACACACATACCACATGAGGGGCAAAAGAGTCTTTTCAGGTGTCATTTAGGCTCAAAATGGACGGAAATGTCATATAGGGAATAAAATTTAGAACTTGTGTCAAATAGGGAAGAAAAACTTTTCCAATGTCAAATAAGGAAGCAGATTTTAAGTTAGTGTCAAATAAGGAATTTTCTCAAAGATTTTCTCTACAACTTTATTTTCAAAAGGATCTTTTACCTCTCTTCTCTTCTAAGCTTTATGAAATATCTCCATTTTGTTAGACCATACCCCCTTCCCCCTTTTGACCACACGAAGATTCGGCTGATGAGACCACTCCAAGAAGTACAAGATATCGGACAACTAAGACCACTTCGCAATGAAGAGGATTTTACCGTACATTACAATAATGGAAACTACAACAGCTGAAGACTCTGAAGACTAGGAGAATTTTGAAGGCGCTGAAGAATTCCAGATTCGTATGACCTAGGAAGGCCACCCTTATGGAACTTGTCAGACTATTGAAGCTGTCAATACCCGAGATCAAGGTGTGTCAGAGAAAGACCGGAACATGGAGCATTAGACCTCAAAGTTTTGTCAAGAAAACCCTAAGGCAGGAGATATCAACTATGGAATGATAGCTCATGGCAATGACAAGGGCAGAAACACGGCTATCCAAGATGTTATCACCCGCTTATGGTATTGTCCCCGTACTAAGTTAAGCATGCATTTTCTTCGGAAGGATTGGATGACAAAAGGCTAATGGAGAACCTATCAGCAAAAGGTAAAGTTTTAACCTTAGATGGTGTGTCACCAGGATCTGGAGTATTACATCAAGAAGTTTAGGGTGGACCTTTAGGAAGTCATATTTGACAAGGAGGCATTTCGTGAAGAACTCAGGACCCAGAAGCTGAAAGTAGCCAAGCTGGAGGAGTAAAATCCTCGAGATACCAGAGATTCGACAGGAACTAAAGGACAGTAGGACCATGGTTCTTGTCAAGGATGTTGAAACCCAGAAGTTTGGAATGCAGCTCCAGAATACTAAGGACGTCACGAGAGACTTCGCATCAACAGAGATGGTCTGGCAAAAGAACTTGAGAAGGACAAGCACGATCAGAAGAAGCCATCGGAGACATGAACAAGACTTGAAGAGTTTGGCGACGTTGAAGATTTATTGACCTTTAGAAGACCAAACCCCTGTTATATACCTACGTTAGATGCGACGGTTGTGAGCTGTCATTTGTTTGATGTTTTTCTGACAGCCACAAAAAAATCTGTCTTTTCATAAACTCTTGTTTTTATTGTGTGTATCCCTCTCTATCTCTCTTATCTCACCCCAAAACCCATGGACCCAATAGAGGATGAATGGAGATGAACTCATGTTTCCTAGACCAATAAGTCAATTGGAGACGGACCGATGGATTCAGAACATGGAGGATCACATGAAGAATAACCCTATAGTCGGAAAGGATATGACGCAGCATGCTCTTCAGTGCTTTGAAAGAGGTGCTGCTACTTGGTGGAGGATGTACCAAACCATCAATGGATGGCAAGGAGTAACCACTTGGAAAGAATTTAAGTTGACTTTGCCAAAGTCTCGGTTTGTGTCCCAGAAATTGAAGCCTTATGGAAGTGATATGAAGAAACCTTGTGCATGCAAGCTCTGTGGAGAAATAGGACACACCCATAAACAAGACAAGGGTGAATGCCCTCATTGTGATGAAAGTCACCCAGCTGAAGAATGCCCAACTAGGCAGATTGCTTGTTTCTTGTGTGAAGGGACTACTCACTACCATGCTCAGTGTCACATTTACCCCATGGTGCAACAAACCATCCAGCAGAAGAAAGAAGTAATGAAAGGAGCCCTCATGGAAATTTTAGAAGAACCTGTGATGAAGGAAGAGGTGGAGGACACACCTGAAGAAGACCCAATTAAACCCTGCACCAAGTCATGTTATTCATGTGGAGAAGAAGGACACATCTACCAAAATTGTCTGAATGGGGATCTAGTAGAATTCCCGACAGAGGAAGTAGCGTATGACCCACAGGAAATAGAAGCCCTGATTGGAACGGAAAAGTCCAGGAAGAGAAATAGATTGGATTCCAGGAAGGACCTGAGTCATATCACCTGTTTCAGGTGCAAGGAGCCAGGGCACTGCCTTAATGGTTGCCCCAAAAGGAAACCTCGAGACTTGTCAGAAGTAATATGTTTCTGCTGTAATGAAACAGGGCACTTTGCCAGAGATTGTCCCAAGGAGAAGGAGACTTTTGAGAATTAGTTGTGTCTGTGAGAAGTATAGTAGTAGTAGTGAGAGCATTTCTTTTATATTGAGGTGTTGAGTTGAGGCATGTATGGAAATGCAGGAGATTGTAATAATTTGAGAATCAATAAAGTTAGCATCGTTGGTACTGATTTGGATTTGATGAGTAGTTACTCTATGAAGAAAGATTTTGACCATTTTCGAGGATATGAGAAATATGGTCTATGGAAGAATTTGTGCATTTCAAGGGTGGTAGTACCCTGTGAGGACCCTTGACCCCTGGAAAATATAATGATATTCCACGGAGTGGACTTCGGACAAAAAAGTATGAGTTTTGTCTCGATATGTGGGATATCCCAAGAGTATGAAGGGAAGAAGTATTATTGGATATAAAGGAGGTAGAATGTTGGTATTGTGGAGCAATTGTTACTCCATGATGAGTCTGAGTAATCACGTCTTAGTTTGGTACAAATAGAAGGAAGGGAGACAGTACAATTGGATGGATTTAAGAATGCTGGGAAGCTGGATGTTGGAGTTATGATCAGTTGCCCCGATGATGATTTCAAGGTTTGCAAGTGATGATATAGGCCATAACCCACAGGCCCCAGGACCTACCAAGAAGCAAGCACACTCTTGCTGAACGAAAAACCCTGGAAGGAGTTACGATTTTTTCAATACACGATCTTATAGGAGTAACGCAAAACCTGAAAGTTGTAAAGGAACGATAGATGTTTGTTTGGATTGCGGAATCCATGGATTTATCCGAACTTGGTTCGTTGACAAGAGAAATTATTCAATGCCGGTGAGGATGACCGAGTGTTAGAATGCGAGATTCATTAAACCATATACAAGGTAATGATTTGGGTGCGGGATGGATTGATCACCATACCGACTTACTCTTATTATTTGCCTTGCTATACGGGATTGTAAATCTGAGTGACTTACCCATAGTAGAGCGACGACGGTATCAGAACCTTGTTTAAACCTTAGAATGGTATGACAATTTTTCCCTTGTACTAGGCAGCTGTTTCCAATCGTAGGATATACGGTGAGGTTCAACCCACACCCATTTCCTGCAGGAGAAACAATAAATTGTTGACCACCATGAGATATCGATAGTTGTTTAGTATTGGCGCCAGACCTGTCAGCTAAGAAGGACCCGTCACAGAGGAACCGCACCAAGATGAAAGGACACAAGAATTGAGGAAAAAGGTTATGCCACTACCGGAAGAGCCCAGAGAAGGAATTTTCCTGAAAATCTGAGAAGACCGACACTGTAAAGAATAAGGATGGATTATATGAGTTTTGATGGAACCGTAACCTTGCTTCTAAGGGTGCTAGCACCCAAGACCCCCTGTGACGATCGATGGATTTTGAGAAGACCCCCGAACCTAACCTATTTCCTTCTAGCCTCTCCGAATCTCGAGGAAGAGATTCATTTAAGGGTGGTAGGTTTGTAACATCCCAAAATTCTAAATTTTAGACTGTTATATTAAATAAATAGTTTAGATTGTTTGTTTGATTCTGCTGTGGTTGCTTGTGTGAAATTGAGTGAAATTCGAAACATTTCGAAAGTTAAATGTGAGGGAATAAAAGGACTTTCCCGAACATTCATTTTTGCATTTATGATCTCCATGAATTCAAATTATTTTCGTCCAAAAATCTTAGAGTGAAGATAATATGACTTCTTCCATTTAAATAAATGAAAAAGGGGGGTTTTAAAAATATTTGAATTTCATTTGGAAATATTTCAAATTCAGAAACTTTAAGGAACTCAATGATTTTCATGAGAGAAGATAAAATGACTTCTTCAAAACATATGAAATATGAGTTGGAAGTTTCAAAAGAATTAAATTCAAAGTCCCATTGGAATTATTTTCGATTTGGGGTTATTTGGTTCTATTCAAATTATTTTTCTGCAAAAATAAAATATATGGAAAATAGGGTAAAATGATTCCCTACATAAGAAAATTGGAGAGAACTAAATTTGAAATTATTAGAGCTGTAGCACTGTTTGACTTATTTGAATTTTTGAGGATTTTATTTGACACTAGAAAAATGTTCAGGTTATAGAAAATATTTTTCTGAAAATTTTGATCTATTATATGCCTATATAATATTTTATTTTTTCTTTTTCTTTTTCTCTTTCTTCTGTGTTAAAAAAACTCCTTCCCCGAACTGGGCCGGCCCAGCATCTCGCCAGGCCGCGGCCCAGCCCGCCACCACCATCCCTGCCGTCTCCGACGGGGACTCCTCCCAGAGTCCGCCGCGCCGCCGCCTACTCTGCCCCCTCGCCCACGCCACCACCTCGCCCCGCCGCCCTTAATAGCGTCGCCCCACCGCCCTCCTCCCCGCATCTCACCACCACCGCCCCTCGCCTCGCGCCGCGCTGCATCTCCACCACCGTCGCAGATCGCCGTCACCTCGCCACTTCGCCGCCCCTCTGCTGCCGCACTTCGCCCGCGCCGCCACCGCTGCATGCCGCCGTGCTGTCTGCCGCCGCTCGCGGCTGCTGCCGCCGCTCACGGAGTCGCCGCCGTTGACCCTGCCTCGCCGCCATTACCGAACCGGTATAAAAATCGAACCAACCCTGGTTTTTTTCGGTCATCTCAGTTTATTCATATAGATCGGTTTTATTTTTATTAGATCGGTTAAGTAGCGAGCATTCTTTGTTCAGATAGTTTTAGCGAACGTTTTCGTTCATTAGCGTTCGGTAGCGAACGTTCGTTAGTTAGTCTTTTTCTTTTTCTTTTTAATTTCGGCCAGGGACCTATCTGTGCTTATTTTCTTTACAGATTAGTCCTTGATCTTAAAACTAGCACAACTTTTTACTCATTTGTCCAAATTCAACCAAACCAACGCCCACTTCTTCGTTATGATCCCCTCTATCCAGATAAGCTACTTAAACATATTTTATAAAGTTTAAAATTTGGTTTTCAAACAGATTTGAATTTGAACTTCCTTTGATCATAATTTGAGTTTCGTGACTCCGTTTGAGTTGATTCTTTTTGCAAATTAAAGCTCTTGACTTAAACTTTCTGATAAGGCCAAATTCAATTAATTTTGGTACTGTTAGAAATTGTTTTCTATTGCAAGAGTTATTTGCTTGGTTTTGAAAATTTTCGAATTGTTTTCTTTGTTCTTTCCGATCTTTTGAGTGAGTGCTTATGTATGCAATTGCTTGCTTATGATAGATTGAATGGAGTGTGACGAGTAGAACTATCAGGAGTTATGAGTGCGAATCATCTTCATCAACAGTACGAGGCAAGTTCACACTTTGATCATATCCCTTTATTACCCAGTTTTTATGCATTAGTTTCAACCCTCAAACATTGCATGAGTAGGATTGATAACATGTGGGTATTGGGAAGTAGTTGATGAGGTAGGAACCTATTGTCTTGCATTCGAACCCTGGGAGTTACTTCTACGTTATGCTCATGTTGCTATGCTATGCTCTTAGACGTGGTTTGGGTTTGAGTGTATCCATGACAAATGTGAGACTGTTAATTTAATGGTTAACTTAAGGTGGCTACTTAAACAAACATCTGGGTGGATTAGTTGCGGGCACCTGGGGATATACCAGTGTTGTCCTTTGGTTCGCCACCCAGGCCCAAACGGATCACACTACTGGAATCAGCTAATTTGCCATCTGCCAGCTCTTTGCCGTCTGCTAGCTGACGGCAAAGAAGCTCTTTGCCATCAGCTACCCAAAAGCAGACGGCAAAGAAAGGGCAGACGGCAAAGAAGCTCTTTGCCATCTGCCAGCTCTTTGCCGTCTGCCAGCAGACGGCAAAGAATCTTTGTCGTCCGCTGGCGGACGGCAAAGAGTGAGGTGGCCCCCACCCCCCGCCCATTTGGGAAAAACTTAACGGGCCACCTCTTTGCCGTCCGCTAGCAGACGGCAAAGAGGCAATAAAGCGGACGGCAAAGAGGGGCGGACGGCAAAGAGCTCACTACCTAACGGCCCGTACCCCCGCCCGTTACTCACTTCTTCTCTCCCTCGTCGTTTCTCTCCTCCC